>NC_091438.1:62164503-62442003 GCF_964237555.1 Oryctolagus cuniculus
CTGGGAAGGAAGGCTGGTGCTGGTGAGCCTGTGATTGGGTACGTAGCAAAAAGTCTATTGTTGCTGCTCTTCAAGCCATGGGTTTCAGTCTAGTTATATCAGTTACTGTCTGACGCTTTCTAAATTTTTCTCAGTGGTTCTGAAATAGTGGATTCTAAAATCCCAACCCAATGTTGGAATTTATTTCCCCAAGAAAGAGGGACATAAAGAACTTCCTTCTATCGGACTCTCTGCGTTTGCTCATTTATTCAGCAGGTACTTTTTAACTGCATTTTAGGTGGATAGTACGGAGCAGATACTGGTTATGTTGTGGTGATCAAATCCACCACCGTGGGGTAAGAGTTGTGTGTGCGTGTGTGCATGGTGGAGTGTCAGTAACAGATATTTCCCCAATTAGTCTGTTCTGAATGTTAGGGAATTTTACTAGGAAGGAAAAGTGCTGTAAGAGTCACCGTTGTGTGGCCAGCATTTTGGCACAGCAAGTTAAGCCACAGTATCTCATATATTGGAGTGCCAGTTGAAGTTCTAGCTGCTCTGCTTCTGATCCAGTTTCCTGCTGATATGCCTGGGAAGGCACTGGATGATAGTCTAAATACTTGGGCCCCTGCCGCCACTTGGAACACCAGAATGGAATTCCTGTCTCCTGGCTTCAGCCTGGCCCAGATGTGGCTGTTGTAACTATCTGGGGAGCAAGCCAGTGCTTGGACTCTCTCTCTCTCTTTCTCTCTCATCTCTGCCCCCTCATCACTCTGCATTTTAAATAAATAAATAAATATTTTTAAAGAGTCACCGATGTTTCTCTGCTGATCAGCCTGCTCTCAAATTGCATAGTGAATCCTAGCGATATCCTTACATGCCCACAGGGTAGATTTACAAATTAAACTCACAGTATTCTGGGTTACAGAAATATCTTTAATTAGAGATGTTAAATTGCCAAATTGAGAGAAGGGGGAACAACTGCCAAAAAAATCAGAGGGAATAGCATCAAGGAAATAATTGCTTAATAACTCCACATTGCTCTTGTCTTTTAAGAATCCAAACAGAGATACTGCTTTTGGCCTCTGTGAATTCAAAGCAGGTGTCAGGCTCGTGTCAGGCTCGTGTCAGGAATCAGGAGCAGTTATTAAAATGTGGCCTAAAGCCTGTGAGTGTGGAGAAAGGCACCAGAGTGAGGGAGGTGCCCCAGTTCAAAAGTGTCTTTCCAATACTTGGGGGCCATTGGAAATTTATCTTGGTTAATGACCTATTCTTTTTCCTTTTAAAAAAATAGATTTATTTATTTGAGAGCCAGAGTTACAGACAGAGAGAGGGAGAGACAGAGAGAGAGGTCTTCCATCCACTGGTTCACTCCCCAAATGGCAGCAATGGTGGGAGCTGGGCTAATCCAAAGCCAGGAGCCAGGAGCTTCTTCTGGATCTCCCATATGGGTGCAGGGGTCCCAGCACTTGGGTCATCCCCCACTGCCTTCCCAGGCCATTAGCAGGGAGATGGATCACAAGAGGAGCAGCCAGGACACAAACCGGTGCCCATATGAGATGCTGGCACCACAGGCAAAGACTTAACCTACTATGCCACAGTGCCGGCTCCTAATAACCTATACTTAGGGTTATGTATATTAACTTTTCCTTCCTCCCTCTCTCCCTTCCTTCCTTCTCTCCTCCCTTTTTTCCTTCCTTCCTTCCTTCTCCTGTATTCAGTACAGATGTAACTTTTTATCTGATATATTTTAAAATTTCATTTATTTTCATTTTATTTGGAAGGCACAAAGAGACAGAGAGACAAAGAGACAAATGGAGAGAGATCTTCCATCTGCTGGTTCATTCCCCCAAATGCTCACAACAGCCAGTCTGGGCCAAGCCAAAGCCAGGAGCCCAGAACTTCATCCAGGTCTCCCAAAATGTGGAAGCGATCCAAGTCATTTAGCCATTACCTGCTGCCTCCCAGAGTGTGCATTAGCAGGACACTGGATTGGAAGCAGAGTAGCAAGAACCTGAACCAGGCACTCTGATATTAACCAGCACTCTGACATGGCATGTGGGTGTCCCAAGTGGTGTCTTAACTGCTGTGCCCACCTCTATTTCTTTTATTTATGTTATTTAATTATATAAATTGCAAATTTTAAAAGGTACATCTTTTTCAAAATCATGGAGAAGATAATCAGCATTGAAGTACTAGGAATTTGAGTTGAGGAACTGAGAAAGTAATAATTATGACTGTGGGTACTGAGCACTGCCCTGGCCATTTTCTGTAAATGGCTTGATAAGGATCTCCTGAGGTGGGTGCCATTATTATTCCAGGTTAAGAGAAGGTGCGTGGCTTGCTTAAGGCTGTGTCCATATCAACAGGCAGAGTCAAGGCTGAAACAGGACAGTCTGTTCCCAGAGGCAAGGCTTTAGTCCCCTGGAGCATTCTTGGAAAATGGGGGTAGGTAGGTGTGTTTGTGTTGGGGAGCCAGAGGCAGTGTGAGGGAGGATGGAGACTGTTGATAACATTCACACAAATGGCTACTGTTTGTGGACAGCCTACCCTGTGCAACCGATGGAGAGGAAAAATAATTTTCCTTCCACTTTTCTAAGTTTTCAGCTGGGCTCCTAGAACAAAAGATAGATTAACAAGAGAAAAACAAAAAGAAGCTTATTTACTTGTGTATCAGACGTTAACATATGAGAGCAACCCAGAGATGAAAAACTCCAAAGGTTGATGAGAACCTTTGGATTGGCAAAGGAATAATTGAATTTCAGAAAAGCAATAGACAAAGGAAAAAGACTTTGAATCTCTTGGAAAGAAATTGCACAAAGGCAAATGTGTGGGAAACTTATGGGTAGGTGAAGATCATCGTTCTTGATTGTCTTGATCAAGACTGTTCGTGATCATTCTTCCAGCTGCTTATGAGCAGCTCCTGGACTAAGTGTTGTTAGGTAGGTTCCTCTGATGCCATCTGCCAGCTGATATGGGTCAGAAGCCATCCCTGGTCATCAACCTGGTGTGATGGTGGAGTAGGGGAAGGACACTTTTCTAAGTTTATGTCCTGCTTTTAGTAAGTGGGAGGAGGGCAAGGGACTTTTCTTGTACCTACTTCTCAATTGCCTTTACCTCAAAGTAATTCTTTTGCCTAAGTGGCATATTTTAGGGTAGGCATATTATAAATACTTCTTATATGTGTCAGATCATTAACCACCTCAGTAACTGTAGAAGAAGGACCATTTGGTACCCATTTTACAAATGAGAAAGGTGAGGTTGAGAAAAGTTGCATGACATGCTCAAAGTTGCACATCTTCAGAGTCCTGAGGCTGAGTGCAGAAGGCCGTCTGACTGCTAGGCAAGGGGACTGACTTCCTTGTTGCTGGGGCCATCAAATGCCGGTGCTGGTTAGGAAGGGCATGCTTTTGGAGTCAGGTGTTGTCTCAACCTTATGATTCTGGCAAAACTTGCCTTGGGATGTAATGGAGAACCAAGAATTAGAATTCTATGAAGTATGTTTTCCTATTCTGAATTTCTTTTATTATCTAATTACCCAAGAATCACATAATCACTTTAAGAGGTGAATTTGATCAGCTCTTGTCCTGATGGTTGATGTACAATGTAATACTTTATCCATTTTAGTATTTTTTTGTTCTAGTACCATTGGTTGAACTCTGTAATTAACACACAATTATTCTTAGGTGTTTAAATTTTAACTGAAAAGTGATCCCTGTTAGGAATTTGGAAAACATTCTGCTGAGTGAAATAAGCCAATCCCAAAGGGACAAATACCACTTGTTCTCCCTGATAGGTGACAACTAACTGAGCACCAAAAAGGAAACCTGTTAAAGTGAAATGAACACTATGACAAACGGTGACTTGATCAGCCCTCACCCTGACTGTTGATGAGCAACTTAATATGTTATCCCTCTTAGTATTTTTTTTGTTTGCTCTACTTAATACTTTTGGTTGAATACTGTAATCAATACACAATTCTTCTCTGCAAATACTAGCTGATAGAATAAAAAAGGGAAAGAACGATCCAACATGGGAAGTGGGATACACAGCAGACCCATAGAATGGCAGATGTCCTAAACAGCACTCTGGCCTCAGAATCAGCCCTTCAGGCATGCGGATCCAGCTAAAAAGCCCATGAGAGTATTTCAGGCATGGAAAGCCAAGACACTCCGGGGCGGGGGGGGGAACCTAAATGAAAGATCTCTGTGAGTGAGATCCCAGTGGAAAGAACGGGTCATCAAAGAAGGAGGGACCTTTCTCTGAAGGGAGGAGAGAACTTCCACTTTGACCATGGCCTTGTCTAAATATGATCAGAGTCAGTGAACTCAGGGGGCTTCCATAGCCTTGGCAGCTCATGACAAGAGCCTAGGGTGATTACTGAGGCCATAAACAAGAGTGTCAATTTGTTAAGACAACAACAGGAGTCACTGTGCACTTACTCCTCATGTAGGATCTCTGTCCTTAGTGTGCTGTACATTGAGATTTAATGCTATAACGAGTACTCAAACAGTATTTTTCACTTTATGTTTCTGTGTGGGAGCAAACTGTTGAAATCTTTACTTAATGTATGGTAAACTGATCTTCTGTATATAAAGAGAATCGAAAATGAATCTTGATGTGAATGGAAGGGGAGAGGGAGTGGGAAAGGGGAGGGTTGCGGGTGGGAGGGATGTTATGGGGGGGAAGCCATTGTAATCCATAAGCTGTACTTTGGAAATTTATATTCATTAAATAAAAATTAAAAAAAATAGAAAAAAAAAGAAAATTCATGTAACCTAAATCTCTATAAACTTAATATAAGAAAAAAAATTGAAAAAAAAAAAGAGGTGAATTTACATATTTTCCCTGGGGAAGGAGGGCCGATGGCAGGAACTCACCTTGCTAGGGTGGTGCTGGCCCATGGAGGTGGAATGGGGCCGAGGGCAGCAGGAGCCTCTGATGGTGTCAGTTGGGCTCTGGAGCTGCCTGGCAGTGGCCTACCCTGGCTGTGTACCAGCTTTGCCTTGTCTTCCCGAGACCCTTGATTTCCTATGGCAATCTCCCAGTTGGTCAGTGCTGCTCTGTCAAGGTCAGTAGAAGATACCTCCTGGTCACTTACGAGCAGGAGCCCCTGGAAGTATGGATGGTACCATGGCTTTTTAAAAACATTCAATAACTTCTGGGAAGAAGTAATCTGCTATGTGGCTTTTCCAGTGGCCTGAGCCGTGAGCCCTGAGTCTCAGGATAGGCTCAGGAGCTTGCAGTTAGGGGCTGCTGTGAGTGAGCTCCTCTCACCGTTGCCTCTCATGTTGGAGTCTAACCTTCCCAGTGCCCTGACTGCTGCCTTAATTTCTTCTTCATTGGCCCCGGGAAGGCCCTGGGTGCTCTTGCCATGTACTCAAGCCCCAGCAAGAGAACTGGGCCCCCGATTTCCCTTGGTGGTATGAATATAAACTAAATGTCAAGAGTGATGCTGGGCCACTGTTTAATTAATGGTGTTTTCTGGAAATGGAATTCGATATGCTAATAAGACCTTAGGTAAAACACAAGCCAGGCTGAGTGGCAAGAAAAGGGTCTTGCTGACAACTTCATTAAACATACATGAGGAAGTGAGTCAAGTATTTCAGCAGAAAGGCAATCCAGGAGACAGTGGGCAGGAAATAACAGGAACACCAGCAGGGCTTTGAGGTACATGGACATGAAAAGCATAATTCTAAGGATAAGAATAATTGGCTTTGCCTTGGATGCACGGCATTACAGAGAATTAATGAGACTTTAATCACTTGTTAAGAATTATTTATGGAGCTATTTTTCCCCCATAGTGTCTGTACTAGGCAATGGAAAATGGGCTTAAGAAGATCTAGTGCTACCTGCTAGCATTTCCTAGTTCAATGGGCTACCATTACCTGGAATCTTCCAGGCAACCATAGGTCAGTGAAGAGTTTGGGCAAATTCTTTACTAAGATCCTTATTCTGAAGATCTCAATGTTTGAAACGTATAGTCAAAAGTGTATTAAACATAAATGTAAAATTTAATGAAAAATAATAAAACAAATACCTGCAACAGCCACATCTCAGCTTAAGAAGCAGAAAGTTGCTAGATCCCAGAAACCTCCTGGGAAGCTCCTCCCAATTTGACTCACTTCCCAGCCCCACCCAAAGGTATTCTGGAATTGGTGTTAGCTATTCTTCTTTTTCCTTTTGTATGTTTTGCTGCATAATATTTTGGAAATCAGAAAAAGTATATGTGAATCTAAAAGCCATTTTACTGATTTCATTGTGACATTAAATCTTTCTATTCAAGAAAATGGCATATTTTGCCATTTGTTTATGTCTTTCACATAGTCTTGCAATAAAGTTTTATTTTTTCCTATAAAAGGTTTTATCTTTTGTTATGTCCCTCTGGGTAACTGAAGCTTTTAAATTTTAATTTATTTTTATGATTTATTTATTTGAAATGCAGAATGATAGGGAGAAGAAAAGGGAATGAGAAAGAGATATCTCTTTCACTTGCTGATTTATTTCCCAAATGGTTGCAGTGATTGAGTCTGGCCCAAGCAGCTGGGTCCACGTGTGTGGCAGGGGTCCAAACAATTGGGCCATCCTCTGTTGCCTTCCCAGACACATTAGCAGGGAGCTAGATAGAAAGAGGAACAGTGGTGGGGCCAGCGTTGTGGCACAGTAGGTTAAACCTCTGCCTCTGGTGCCAGCATCCTATATGGGTGCCAGTTCTAGTCCTGGCTGCTCCTCTTCCAACCCAGCTCTCTGCTGTGGCCTGGGAAAGCAGTAGAAGATGGCCCAAGTCTTTGGGCCCCTGCACCCACGTGGGAGACTGGGAAAAAGCACCTGGCTCCTGGCTTCGGATTGGCACAGCTCCGGCCACTGCAGCCATTTGCAGAGTGAACCAACGGAAGGAAGGCCTTTCTCTCTGTCTCTCCCTCTCACTGTGCGTAACTCTACCTCTCAAATAAATAAATAAAATCTTTAAAAAAGTTATAGTATCCAAGTAAGGTATAAAGCAATGCCATTGGCATTTTTGTATGGATTTTATATCAGCAACTGCTATATTCAGTCATATAACTTGCAAATAGCAATATATTTCTCCTTTTTAAATCATTTTTTGCACATTTTTCTTGTTACAGGTTAAAATCCCCACTCTGATGCTCAATAGGAATAATGGTAAGTGGGCATCCATGTTTTGTGATGAATAGTAATGTCCTTTAATACGTTGGAGATTTTCTATTTCCAGTTTGACAAGTTTTTTTTTTTTAAATAATATACTTAATTCCATTGAATTATTTCCTTATGCAACACCAGCATCCTGTATCAGAACGCCAGTTTGAGTTTTTTTCTCTGTTATATAACTAACCATTCCAGTTTCTGTCCCATTTCTAAGAATTGCTCTATAAAGATTTGTTTAATTATTTTTAAAGACAGACAGGAGGAGAAAGAGAAAGAGACAGAGATCTCCAACTTACTAGTTCATTCCCCAAATGCCCACGACTGCCAGGGTAGGGCTGAGCCAAAGCTAGGAGCTCAGAACTCAATGGGTCTCTCCTGTGGGTGGCAGGGACTCAATACTTGAGCCAATAGCTGCTGCCTCCCAGGACATGCATCAGCAGCAAGCTGGAATCTGGAGTGGAGCTGGGACTTTTATCTAGACACTCCATAGGAGAGCTGGGCATCTCAAGCAGTGTCTTATCCAAATAGCCACATGTAGGAATTGCTTTTTAACTTAATTGTATGTCTTAGAATACATAAAACAATGATATGATTCAAAAATCAAACCATGTGATAAGGTATATTATGACAAGTCTTGCTTCCAGTAGCACTCCCTCCTCCATCCAATAATTACTTTTAAAACCCTTTGGTTTACCTTTCTTTTTTGAAAACAATATATGCATATATGTGTATGTCCATATACAATTTGTGTGTTTTTATAAACAAATCACAGATAGAGTATCCTTTCCCTGAGCCACTTCCCAATGAAGGGATTTATTGATTACCACATTGCTGATTCATCCCTCTCTTCCCAGCCAATTTGAAGATATCAGTCTTTGAATTTAGATGTCTAAAACTTTGGAGTTTCATTCCCGAGCTGAGTTTTAATTGTCCTTTGTTGTGCCAAACTTCCTCCATGTCATATTTTATTGTTTAGAGTTGAAAATCAGTTGCCTCCTGCACTAAGTCCCTGAGCTTGTGGATTCCTGATGCTGTTCTCCTTTCTGCACCTGGCTGATCTTCTCTAAAACTCCGGTTATCCCTCTGGCTCCGTGTTGGATGCAGCCAGTCATAACTGACACGGTTTCCTGAGCCCTTCCCCTAGGGTTATGAATTTACTAGGTATAGGGTCTGCCATTCAAGTCACTATAGTGACCGTTCTACCAACTGGGTTCCACTGTATGAACTGGATTTTCATTCTCGTCTTTATTGTTTCCCTGCTGTTGATCAAAGGGCTGCTAAGACAATGTCACATACTGATGATTTTTTTGTTACAACAGAAATCTGGTTCTGGTACCATTTGTTTTGCCTGTTAAGGGAAGCCTAGCCAGTCCTGTAGTACAAAATGACTTCAAGATCTCCATAGCTTAAGACAGGTGTAGGTGTGCAGAGGCTCTGCTGGTGGTCACTCCTCGACACCTGCTTCCATGATCATGGCAGAAAGGAGAGGATGGCTGAGCAGGTCCTTTGCCTGTTCGCTCATGAAGCTGTTTATTCTTTGCCCCTCCCCTGACCAGCCCTGTTTCATGGGCTTCCGTGCCAACTGCCTTCTCATGGGTTTGCCAACAGGAAGCACTTTTGGGAAACCACTGCACATTTCTGAGATGGGAAAAGGCTGAGACAACTGCAGCTTTTGCAGCAGGACTTGGGCTTTGAGGAGTTCTCATTTCTCACAGCTTCACCAGTTGTTCTCAGTGGGGCTCCAGAGGTTTCCACTGGGGCGGGCTCTTCTTTTGGTGGTCAGTATTTGCCAAGTGATTTGGGTTGTTCTGTTTGGTTTTCAGGATGAGTTTGGGGAGCTTCAATAACTGCATGCTGCTGCCATCATACTTTTCCAGGGACCACTGCTTGGGAATTTGGACCACAGAGTTGGTGTGAACATAGCCTCAGAACCCTCATGAGACCCTCTGTGGGTAAGAGACCTCAAGGAGAGTAATAGTTTTTCCCTTCCACCTAGTATCATGGTGGAGACACACTGTGCTTTCTGCAGAGAGGCATTTATTTCTTATTGCTTTTATTCCGAGGTGCATTGCCTTGTGATTTCAGCTTTAGGCGGGAGTCTCCTATTCAGTTCCCTGCTATGTAGTAGCTGGGGTTCACCTTTCTTGCCTGTGCTCCATGTGATTTTACTAAACGTGCCTTCAGGTCTCTGGGGTCCAGCACAAACCGTTGTTAACAGGGTTGGTATTTGCTCACCATTCAGGGTTCCTGTCCTCATGTTAGTTTTAGACTGTATATCCCTTTGCACCAGCTCAGTGATGCATTTAAAACATTTTTAAAAGACCCAAGATTTTTTTTTTTTTTTGACAGGCAGAGGGGACAGTGAGAGAGAGAGACAGAGAGAAAGGTCTTCCTTTTCTGGTGGTTCACCCCACCAGTGGCCGCTGCAGCTGGCGCGCTGCGGCTGGCATACCGCGCTGATCTGAAGCCAGGAGCCAGGTGCTTCTCCTGGTCACCCGTGCGGGTGCAGGGCCCAAACACTTGGGCCATCCCCACTGCACTCCTGGGCCACAGCAGAGAGCTGGACTGGAAGAGGGGCAACTGAGACAGAATCCGGCACCCCGACCGGGACTAGAACTCGGGGTGCCGGCGCCGTAGTCGGAGGATTAGCCTATTGAGCTGCAGTGCCAGCCAAGACCCAAGATTTTATCCTGAATTTTAGTTGCTTCAATTGAAGGGGCTATTCTGTCCATAATTTCAAAAGGAAGGCTACTTCTAGTCTTTCCCTTTTGCTTTTTTTGTAGCACAGGAAGCATAGGTCACTGGGCCAGTGGTCCTCATTTTGAAGTGCCATGACCACATCAGAAAATACGGGAAGTAGAGAAAAAAGTGCTTAGTTGACAGATGACTCGGATTAGTATTGATTACTAGTTAGTAGCAAGGTAGTCTGATATGAGGATACTTCAAAAAGTATGTGAAAAATGGGTATTATTAAAAGACTATACATGGATTTCAATTTTTTTTTTAATTTATAAAGAAAAGCTGTTTATTTGGCTCACAGTTATCGAGGTCCAAGAGCATTACACTGGTACCTATTCCAAGTCTGGTGAGGGCCTCATGCTGCTGTGTGTGTGGTGGAAAGGTAGAAAAACAAGCATGTGCGTGCAAAAGAGAAGCACATGTACAAGAGAGATGCCGGGGAGGTCCAGGGCCACTGACAACCCAACCTTGTGAAAACTAACCCACTCTGGAGGGAACTACATCAATTCCTTCATGAGGGCAGACAGCTCATGGCAAAGCATTGCTAAATACACTACTAAGTTGGGTGGGAGTATGGAGACTTATTTATTTTATCCTCTTTAAACTACACATATATATTAGATTTACTCTCACATGTATAAAATATTACATTACAAAGTCTGAAGAAATGAGAAGTGCTGGGCCTGCTTCCTTGGTATCAGAGTGAACTGAGATGCTGTGGTTTGGATGTGATTTGTACCCAACAAAACCCACGTTGACATTTAATTCCCAATGTAATGGTGTCAGGAGGTGACAGAGTTACAGAGAGGCCTAGAGACAGAGAGAGACAGAAAGAGAGAAAAGTCTTCCATCCACTGATTGACTTTCCAAATGGCTACAATGGCCGGAGCTGGGACGATCTAAAGCCAGGAGCTAGGAGCTTCTTCTGGGCCTCTCACATGGGTTCAGGGGCCTAAGAATTTGAGCCATCCTCCGCTGCTTTCCCAGGAGCATTAGTAGGGAGCTGGAATGAAATTGGAGCAGCTGGGACTTGAACCAGCACCCATGTGAGATGCCGCCACTGCAGGCCGGGCCTTTGACCCACTGAGCCAGTGCTGGCCCCTCTCCATTTAATATGATGTTAGCTGTTGACTTGTTATATATAGCCTTTATTATGTTTTGTTTTTTGAAAAAGTTCCAAACACTGCAGTTTACCGCACATAAAATAATGACTCTCGATGGGAAAATGTGCACATTTGAGCAATCTACTGAGACAGTATTTCTTTTATGGACAAAAGTAGCTTTAAAGGAAGTCTCTGGAAAGTTTTTAGCACAGATGTATAAAATAGGACTGCCCCTTGCATCACAGTGCCATTACCGAGGGCAGGGACACAAATGAAATAAAATTTTCGAACTAGTACTTAAGAGCAATTTAACTTGTTTCAGTTGCTAAAGGGGCATATTCAAAATGTAAAAAAAAAAAATGTAAAATCAAAATGTAAAAAAGTAAAAAGCAATGCACCTTTTAAGACTAAAGGAATTACAAAGGATGTTAATTCTTTAAGTTATCACGTTTAGGAAACATGATGGAATCAGGCAGAAAATTGAAAAATTACTATTTATCAAGATGTCATCATCCCCAAATGGTCTCACGGGCCATGAGTGGGCTGGTGTTCTGTGCCAGGTGAGACTGACAGAGCGTGCTCTCCACGGGCCATGCTGGAGCCCATCAGCCTGTCAGGTCCCTCTCCAGTTAGACAGTGAGTTCCAGGACCACAGGAACCCTCTGTATCTCGAGAGAACTGCTGTTCACTGCCTGAACACTCCTGCTCAATCACTTGATCTCCATCAAGGTGCTACTCTGCAGGACAGGTGACCAGGGAGTCTGGTCTGGTCAGCTTTAGCCTTCTGCCAGTTTTACCACAAAACACCTTCGTGAGAGAATCTCCGTGTCTTTATTGAATGTACTTCAGGAACGCCGTGCTCCACTGAAGAGCTGTCGCGTTGTCCATCTCTGCGTTGCAGAACGGAACTAGAGATTCAACTCGTCCCAACAAATGTGGATTCTGCGCCGTCTATCTCTTTCCATTCGGTTATGCCTCTCCTGACGCTGAGACCTTCCACCCTGGGGCCCGCTTTGGGCCTGCTCCCACAGGGTGGACTGCGAGGACTCTGAGGACTGCCAGGTACCCCGTGGGCCTTGTGGCCTTCACCCACATTCTGAATCTCTCCAAGGGCTCTTCGTTCTATATTCAAGCCCAATTATGCATTCTACTCCGATTCCTCTTATTTATTTCTTGTTTACATAGCGCTGCTTCTCCCACTTTAATCCAGGCCTGCTAAAGCTTTGTTTCTGCTTCCCAGTGTCAGTTTGGTGGATTTAATTTCTTGCTGATAACAGAAAGAAAATGCTCGAGGCAGTCCAATGTCCTGGTGCTTGGTAGCTTCATGGAACAGGAGTTAGAATTCTGCATCTGCGCCAGCTGGAGCTCCCACCAGTGTATCAGGCACTGGTGGTGAACAGGAGGTACGTGAACTGCAAGTCGCCACAGCACTTTTGTTTTTCACTAACCTCGTTCATTTGTTTTGTTGCTGATGACTAGGAACATTCATGAATTCAGATGGATGTTGAATAAGAGTTACCAAATTGTT
Source organism: Oryctolagus cuniculus (assembly GCF_964237555.1). Taxonomy (NCBI): domain Eukaryota; kingdom Metazoa; phylum Chordata; class Mammalia; order Lagomorpha; family Leporidae; genus Oryctolagus; species Oryctolagus cuniculus. Next base: position 62,177,014 of record NC_091438.1, read on the forward strand.
GAGCTCGAGCTCGCCATCAGCCGCTTCCGTGCGCAAGTAGAGGGTGTGCTGCAGCTGCCTGTACTCCATCTCCCTCGTCTTCAGGTTGTTGGTCCTGACGCTGAGCCCCGGCTCCATCCTCACCGCGCCTGCCTCAGGCTGTGGCTCCTGCTGCGCGGGCCCGGCATGGTGGCGCGGGCAGCCCAAAGGTGGAAGTGGGCTGGGCAGGTGGCCAGCTGGCCCAAGAGGATGGTGGGCGCGTGGTTGCGGACAGGAAACCCCTTTGTTACGCTGAAGTATGTCTTTTCTACCCCTGATTTGGTCAGACTTTTTATCATGAGGGGATATTGAATTATATTAGTTGCATTTTCTGCAACTATTGAGTTGATTAATATGAGTTTATTCCTTTATTCTACTGATTTGTGTATGCTAAACCATCCTTGCATTCCTGGGACGAATCACATTTGATCATGGAGAATGATTTTTTAAGGTGCTGTTGGGTTCAATTTACTAGTATTTTGTTAAGGATTTTTGTGTCTGTGCTCATAAAGGATATGGCCTGGTGGCTATTTTGTTGTTGTTGTTGTATCCTTGTCTGGGTCTGGTATCAAAGTAATGCTCGCCTCAGAGATTAAATATGGAATACTTCCTTCCTCTTGTACTTTTCTGAAATAATGTAAGGATTGGTGTTAATTCTTTAAATATTTAGTAGAATTCAGTAGTGAAGCCATCTGATCCTGGGCTTTACTCTGATGGGAGATTTTTATTATTTAAATTCACTGTGCATTATAGATGTATTTTCTCATGATTCCATCTGAGTAAGGTGTATGTGTACTGTCAGGAAAATTGGGACCCCTGTATATGTTTCATTTTCTTTCTTTTTCTTGTGGCTTTGAGAATGAAGAGCCTGATTATCATGTCTTAGGGTAGACTTGGTTGGCTTCAGTGTAACCGGTAACCTTTGGCCATCCTGTACCTGGAGAGTTATATTTTTCTCTAGGTTTGGGAAGTTTTCTGTCATTATTTCTTTGAAACTTACTTCCTATCCCTGTAGCATTGAAAAGTCCATCTTGAATCTCAGTAACTCGAAGATTTGGTCTTTTCATGCCAATCTATGTTTCCCATGAGCTCTATTTCTTCCTCTTAATTCATTTTTCCCCTCCAGCTGTATAGTCTCAAATAGCCTGTCTTCAAACTCACAAATTCTTTCTTTTATTTGATCTGTTCTGCTACTGATTCTATCATGTTTTTAATTTCATTTGGTGTGGTTTTTCAATTGAAGGCTTTCTGCTTGATGCTGTTTAATTACTTCCATCTCCCTGTCAAATTTTGTTGTTAGAATATGGAATACTTTTTCTTTGTTCTTTTGCATTTTGAGATTTTTTTTTAAAAGCAGCTATTATTAACTCTTCTAGGAGCACTTGGAAATTTCAATTCCTAGATAGTTGGTGTCTTGCATTCTATTTTTCTCTTTAGGTGAGGTTATGTTTCCCTGGAAGCACCTGATACTGATTGGAGAACAATATCATCTGCACTTTGAAGGATTAGTTTTATAATCTGGCTTCTTTTGTAGCTGTCTTTCTAGAAATTCTAATGCACCTGTTCAGCTGCTCAGGTGGGCTATGCGCTGTCTGCTGCTACTGAAGTGGGCTGACTGCCAGATGCTATACTTATCAGCCACTAGTGATACTGCTTGGGCAAAAAGACTGTTCAACCAGGACCACAGAGCTCCACTGGGCACTGAAGCAGGTCTGCTGGTTTGGTCCGCAGGAAATGACCTGTGGACAGGGACCATTAAAATCATTTGATCAGCCTGACACTGAGTTCCAAAAACAGTCCTTTCATTCCTTGTTGTCTTCCCTAGGTTGTGGCAGGGGTGAGAAAGGCAGTTCCTTAGCTATTCAGACTGGCCCTAGGTGCATCACAGCTGGGTTTAGCAGTCATGAGGCCCTGTGCACACCAGGCATGCAACAGCATTGTGCTACATGCCCAAACAAGTCTGTCTCACTAGGGTGCAGGTCTGGTTAATATTGTCACAAGTCTGGAAGCTGTGTCCATAGGCTCTGGCCTAGGGATGGAAACTGTTACCAGTCCAGCACTGATTTCTAAGACATGGTCTCTTGGTCCCTTGCTATCTGTTCACAGTGATAGGAGAATGATAAAGGCAGCCCTTTGGCTACCCAGATTGGCCCCAAGCTTATCACACCTGGGTAACACCACCATTCCTGGGCCCCACAAAGTCCCTGGGGTGCTCTCTGGGCCCACCTGAGGTTGGCAATGACACATTTCAAAATGGATCTGACCCACCAGAGTGCAGATGTCCATCTGATGATGGGCATATCTGGAGGCTCTTTGAGCACCAGCTGGGTGGTAGAGGATTTTGGCCTTTTTCAGGTGCCAGATCTCGGGGCTGCTGACCTGGCTTTCAGCTCCAAGGTTTAGTCCTAAACTCCCTCTCCTGGTCTGTCTGCAGTGCCGCAATTTCCTTTCTTCAGGCAGTTGACGGTAGGGTGGCATAGGCCACTGGCTGTGGAAGCTCCAAATAGTCACTCCACAGATATGGGTCTGGGGGCAAGGACTGGTGCTCAGCACATCTGAATTTTTTCACAGCAGGTCTGGCACTGAGATTCAACAGTCTCTCCTGAATGGGAGGTGTCTCTGCACACTGTGCTCCTTGGAGTTGGGGTAGGGGTGACTCAGGCAAGTTTTTCCTTCTTGATTTCTTCAAGTAAATTTTCTTATGATTATACAAGGTCCCGTGGTCTCTCCGCTGGCTTCCGTAGCTCTGGTGAAGGTAACATGGCATGTGTATGGCTGTTCACATTGGTATCTCTCTAAGGAGGCAGTCACCAGAGCCACTCACTCAGCTGCCATCTTGGCTCCATTGGCAGCAAAACCTGAATCTACGTTCTTAATGTCTTATGAAGTAGGATGGAATATTTCAAGATTACTGATGATGAAAATTGGAGATTTTATTATTAGCTGACGGTGATCCTTGGTGTGGGCCTTGTGGTACATCACATTGTATTTCACTGCTTCCTGCTCCCCACCCCTGCCTTCCACGGACTCATTCTGGCTGAAATATACTTTGCTACCCTTTGACTTTGGGCTCAGCATTGTGATTTGTACTATGATTTTTTTTTTTTATTGACAGGCAGAGTGGACAGTGAGAGAGAGAGAGACAGAGAGAAAGGTCTTCCTTTTGCCGTTGGTTCACCCTCCAATGGCCGCCACGGCCGGCGCGCTGCAGCTGGCGTACCGCGCTGATCGGATGGCAGGAGCCAGGTACTTATCCTGGTCTCCCATGTGGGTGCAGGGTCCAAGGACCTGGGCCATCCTCCACTGCACTCCCGGGCCACAGCAGAGAGCTGGCCTGGAAGAGGGGCAACCGGGACAGAATCCAGTGCCCCGACCCGGACTAGAACCTGGTGTGCTGGTGCTGTAGGCAGAGGATTAGCCTAGTGAGCCGCTGCGCCGGCTTGTACTATGATTTGTTCTTGGTGCGTGTGCAGAAGTGACGGTGCACCAATTCCAAGCACAGACCACAAGAGGCCTTGTGAATTTCAGCAAGCCCTCTTGTGCCTCTGCCATCACCATGAGAAGAAGGAGTCCAGTTGTCCAAGGAGGATGAGGGGCATGGGGAACAGCACTGCCCCAGTACCACTGCTGTACCTTGTATGGATTAGCCAACTTGCAGATGTGGCAACGATAACAAGTTGCTATAAGACACTGATTTCTTGTGTGTGTGTGTGTGTGTGTGTGTGATTTTTGTGACAGTAGATAAATGACACTGGCAGATTCCCATTTTTTAAATTAAAAGGTTTCTATAAAGACTCTAAATGAAAAATCTCCTGCCAGCCTGTTGATTCAGGTTGATGTTACCAGCTGCCTGGTGCATGCTTCTGAAGAGGACTCTGAAGTTGAGTCTAGGCTTAGCTCAAAAGTGATGTGATCGATTACTAGTGTCTGGCACGGGCTTGGAAAGGAAAAATGGAAGCATGTGTGGCATATGGCTCCCATTCTTACTCACGTTCAACGTAGGTATGATTAGGTGTTGATGACCACTAAGTGGATCACCATTTCCTGAAGCAGATTGCAATTTGTTCTTGAACCTACTAGGCTCTTTCTCTTTTAGATTTATTTATTTATTTGAAAGGCAGAATTACAGAGAGGCAGAGAGGGAGAGGTCTTTTATCTGCCGGCTCACTACCCAGATGGTCGCAAGGGCCGGAGCTGGGCCAGACAGAAGCCAGGAGCTAGGAGCTTCTTTCAGGTCTCCCATGTTGGTGCAGGGGCCCGAGGACTTGGGCCATCTTCTACTGCTTTCCCAGGCTATAACAGAGAGCTGGATCAGAAGTGGAGTAGCTGGAACTTGAACCAGTGACCATATGAGATGCTGGCACTACAGGCGGCAGCTTTACCCATTATGCCACAGCACCAGAACCCCACTTCGCTCTTTATATTTAGTATTTTATTTGTTGTTGAAATACAAGCTTCTCATTTATGTGTGGTGTAGCAGATACTGTGGTTTGGCCTCCTCCACATCCATTCAAATGTTCCTTTAGTATGCCTTCCTGTACAGCAGAGGCGAGAAAACTAAAAGCTGCATTAAGACCCTCTTATGGCTGAGAGTTCTGTTTGCAGGGCAGATTTTGCCAGTCAGGTGCACTTGCCTTAGTTAAAACTGAGTGGCATCCATTGGACTGACATGGATCGTGGTGGAGCATCAGGGTTCTTCAGTAAGCAACTTCCTCCTTTGTTAAGTTCCTTCAGTGCTGTGGGGAGCTTTTCTGAGATGGCCGTAGTGGCATCAGGGTTCTGGGGCTGTGTGTTGTTCTGAAAGCTCAGGTCTTTGGCCTATCCATAGTGAGGATTCAGTCAGACATCCCAATATTTGGGAATGGATATCTTTGGGTTTAATATAGCTAGAGTATGTCTGTGGACAGTTTACTTTAAGCTCATACAAGGAGTCCTACTGAGATATTAAGGTATAGGAAAATGAACACTAGTTTGGAGTAAAAATATTTCAGTCCAAATTACATCTGATGTTATTCATAAGAGCTTGGGCAGAGCACTTAAATCTTCATTTATTTTTATTTTTTAATTTTTTTAAATTTTTTTTTTGACAGGCAGAGTTAGACAGTGAGTGAGAGAGAGACAGAGAGAAAGGTCTTTCTTTTCCATTGGTTCACCCTCCAAATGGCCACTACGGCCGGTGCACCGCGCTGATCCGAAGCCAGGAGCCAGGTGCTTCTCCTGGCCTCCCATGCGGGTGCAGGGCCCAAGCACTTGGGCCATCCTCCACTGCCTTCCCGGGCCACAGCAGAGAGCTGGACCTGAAGAGGAGCAACCGGGACAGAATCTGGCATCCCAACCGGGACTAGAACCCGGTGTGCTGGTGCCACAGGTGGAGGATTAGCCTAGTGAGCCGCGGCGCCGGCCCTAAATTTTCATTTATTAAATGAGATGACTATTATCTACCACATAGGAGTGTTTTGGAAATTAAGTTAGAAATCAATAAGATTTCTTTATAAAATATCAATTCTCTGAAAATATGATATGAGTATATGTATGTATTTTCCCTATCAGGTTTCTTTCTTTTCTTTCTTTGCTGTAGAGCAGGACAGAGTTATTTTTTTCCCTTATTTCCTCCTGCCCATCATCCTCAGTTGTGAGTGGTTTCCTTCCACAGATCCTGTGGTTGCTCTGGTGGTAGCAGGTAGCAGGGCTGCCCCACGGCTTGTCCTTACGCAGTGACTACCTTTGCACTTTCTCCCGCCTTCAAGCATTGTTGATGACAGCATTCCTTTGAAATTGTAAATTATTTTATTTTCACTTCTGGAAAAAATCAAGAGTAGCTAAGTTACAATAAGTTCCATAGGTATATTTCTAATAAATAAATAAATAAATAAATAAAAGCCATACCATTGAGTGTGATGTTGGAGCAGGTGGCTCTCTTGGGGTGAAGATTGTGTTTCTAGACTAAGGAAGCTCTTTGTAGTCTGATCCTGGGGGTTGGAGGGGAGTGGTGGTGGTGGTTGACTTAATATAGGTAGAAGGGAAAAAGAAATCCAATCCTCATTGCCCAGTTATGTTTACCATTTAATTAATGGGTGAAACTTCCTCTCCTTTTAAAGAAATCAATAATCAAATGAAACATTGAAGATAGAACAAATCAGATTTCAAGCATAAAGAAATCATCAATAGCCACAGAGTAATGGCATATTGAGTTGAAAGTGACCTCAGAAGTAGTTTAATCTAATATCCCACTCAATAGAGAAATCTGTTTTTACATCAGCCCTAAGAGGGTTCAGCTCTTACCAAACATTCTAGCAAAGGGAGTGGTCATTACCTCCTTTGAAAATTCACTCTAACTCAGCTCAACACTTTCTGAAATGTGTTCCAGTTTGGGATGTGATAATTTGCAGAAAAAGATTGTGAGGTCAAATACATTAGGGAAATATTGTGCAAAATTTCCCCCTCTTTTAGAGCCATCATATAAATTAGCAAGTAAGCTCTGTAAGAACTAAGAGGGGGACATTTTCTATTTTGTTTAACTCAGAATTTTCCTAACACTGGGTCATGGGTCATTTTGTTTCTTTCTCACAGAAGTGTTCTGATGATGTATTTGGGGGAAATGCTGCAATAATTTTAAAGCTCTTTATAATGAGTAGAATTTTTATTTTTATATCTTCATTCACACTTTAAAAATATTTATTTATTTATTTGAAAGTCAGAATTACAGAGAGACAGGGAGAGACAGAGAGATCTTCCAACCACTAGTTCACTCCCAGATGACTGCAATAGCCGGAGCTGGACTTGGCCGAAGCTAAGAGCCAGGAGCTTCATCCAGATCTCCCAAGTGGGTAACAGGGGCCCGAGTACTAGGGCCATCATCTGCTGCTTTTCCCAGGCCACTAGCAGGGAGCTGGATTGGAAATGGAGCAGGCAGGAATTAAACCCGTACCCATTTGGGATACTGGAGTCTCATGCGACCACTTTTAGCCTCAACGCCACAATGCCAGCCCTTCTTTTTTCACATTTACACTAATTAATCTTAATTATAGCCTGGAGACCCAGAAAAGAAATGAATAATCTCCTTTTTACATAGAGCCAGGTTTATGATGGCCCATTCAGATCTGAAGTTGGGGAAGAGTGGAGGGTGTGAGTAGAAAGGGAGCGAGTCAAGCAGGATAGGACAAGAGAAGCAGCCCATCAATTTGTCTTTGTGTCAGGCTTGTGACTCCCCTTCTTCTGCCCTGATTTCTTCTTCACTTTGCACACACAGTGTGACCCTACTACTCCCCTCAAAACTCTAGTGCTCCCCATTGTTGAATGGACAAATTCCAACTTCAGCATTCATGATGATACAGGAAGATCTTTGCTTCTGTTTTTCGTTTGTTTGTTTTGGTCAAAAATTTCTCAAGCATCCCACTTGCACTTGAACTTCAGCAGTAGTGAAATATTTGCAGTTCTTCAACTCAGTATACCATCTCACACCTCCCAGGCTTTGTAGAGGCCAGTTCTCGCTCCTAGAAGAATGGCTTCTCATTCTCCATCCTTTCCTTGTTCACTGGTCTTCATGCAGCCACCAGCCATGCTCAAAGCCAACATCACTGAGTCTGGACACCTCATCTGAACTTTCCCCAACCTGGACTCCCAGTAGTTAGCCCCAACTCTGTGCTATCCTTGAATCTTGTACATAATTTTAACTTTTGGTTTTACCACTCAGTGTTTATGTTTGTCTCTTTTCAGACTATGGGTTTCAGAACACAGGAACTGTATTAGTTTCATAGGTTGCTGTAAAAAAATATTACAAATGGAGTGGTTTGAAAATGAGAAAAATTGGGGGCCAGCGTTGTGGCATAGGAGGTAAAGCCGCGGCCCGCAGTGCTGGCATCCCATATGGGCACTGGTTAGTGTCCTGGATACTCCACTTCTGATCCAGCTCTTTGCTATGGCCTGGGAAAACAGTACAAGATGGCCCAAGTCCTTGGGACCCTGTACCCACATGGGAAGACCCAGAGGAAGCTTCTGGCTCCTGGCTTCAGATCGGCGCAACTCCGGCCGTTATGGCCAATTGGGGAGTGAACCAGCGGCTTGAAGACCTCTCTGTCTGCCTCTCCTTCTCTCTCTGTGTAACTCTGACTTCCAAATAAATAAATAAATAAATCTTTTTTTAAAAAAAAGAAAATGAGAAAAATTGGGGCCGGTGCTGTGGTGTAGCGGGTAAAGATGCCACCTATAGTGCCGGCATCCCATTGGCTGGCTGTTCCACTTCCAATCCAGCTCTCATCTATGGCCTGAGAAATCAGTAAAAGATGGCCCAAGTCTTTGGGTCCCTGTATCCATGTGGGAGACCTGGAAGAAGCTCCTGGCTCCTGCCTTCGGATTGGCTCAGCTCCAGCTGCTGTGGCCATCTGGGGAGTGAACTAGTGGATGGAAGACCTCTCTCCCTCTCTGCCTCTCTATAACTCTGACTTTCAAATAAATAAATCTCTAAGAAAAAAAAGAAAATGATAAAAATTGTTGGAAATCAAGGTGTTTTTAGGGTCATGCTCCTTCTGAAATCATCTGTAAAAGAATCTGGACCTGCTTCTTCCTACCTTCTGGTAGTGCCTGCTAATCTTTGGGGCTCCTTGTTTTGTACCTGCATAGTTCTGTTCTCTGCCTCTGTAACGTGGTGTTATTTTATGTGTCACTCTTAGCTTTTTTTTAAAAAAATCTTTATTTTTATTTTATTTGAGAGAGAGAGGGAGAAAGAGAAACAGAGAAACTTTTCATCGACTTGTTCACTGCCTAAATGCCTTCAACAGTGAAGACTAGGGCAGGCTGAAACCAGGAACTCAAAACCCAATCCAAGTCTCCCACATGGGTGTCAGGGACACAATCAATTGAAGCATCATTGGTGTATCCCAGGGTGTGCATTAGCAGGCAACTGGATCAGAAGCAAAAAAGCCAGTACTCAAACTCTGCTATGGATGTTGGTGTCCCAAGTAGCAAACTAACCATTGTGCCAAATGTCTGTCTCTTATTTTCTTAGAAAGAGATCATTCATATTGGTGATAGGTTCACCTTACTCCAGTATAACCTCATCTTAACTAATTATATCTGCTACAACCTTAGTTCCAAGTAAGGTTACATTCTAAGGCAGTGGGGTTAGATTTTACATACAGTTCAACCCATCACAGGTACTGTATCTCATTTCTCTCTCTCTCTCTCTCTCTCTCTCTCTCTCTCTCTCTCTCTCTTTTTGATAGGCAGAGTGGACAGTGAGAGAGAGAGAGAGAGAAAGGTCTTCCTTTACCGTTGGTTCACCCTCCAATGGCCACTGCGGCCGGTGTGCTGTGGCCGGCGCACCGCACTGATCTGAAGCCAGGAGCCAGGTGCTTCTCCTGGTCTCCCATGGGGTGCAGGGCCCAAGCACTTGGGCCATCCTCCACTGCACTCCCTGGCCACAGCAGAGAGCTGGCCTGAAAGAGGGGCAACTGGGGACAGAATCCGGTGCCCAGACCGGGACTAGAACCTGGGGTGCCAGTGCCGCAGGCGGAGGATTAGCCTAGTGAACCGTGGTGCCGGCCACTGTATCTCATTTCTCATTTATGGCAGAGTAGGTGCTTAATAAATGTTTGTTCAGTTGAGCCTTGTGTCTAAATTTGGACATTTTATTTGTCTACATGAACTTCCACATCTCTTATTTAAACTATTTCTATGGACATCTTTGTTTTTCTATACTTCTTTGCTTCTGCTAAATTACATCTGTAACATAAATTCCTAAAAGTTTTATTCTTAAATACAGGTTGAGTGTTAATTCAGGTCGACTAAAGAGATGGCCATAAAGTGTAGTCAGGTGGGCAGTTGATTCACTCATGTTTCATGACTCATTCATCAATGTCTCCACTGGGTATGATGATAGTGGGTTGGTTACCAGAGGTAAGCCGTGAATAACGGTGCCATGCCCCATGCTTTTATGTGTTCATAACCTAAAAGGCACAAGTATTAGATAAATTTCTTGTGATTAGATCAGCTATGATCTCTACCCTCAAGGAGCTCCCAGTCTAGTGGGGGATTTTGACTTACTAAGTGATAGTTATTATGCAATATTGAATATTACACATAAGAATTGTGATGAATTTGATGAGGGATATTTAATTCAGCCAGAGTGGGGATTGAGGGAGTAAGAGGGGGCTTTCTGGAGAAGGAGGCAGCTCATCTGAGCATGAAGTGATGAATAATAGGTGTGTTTTTCTGCCTGGGCTTCATGTTTTAGAAGATAGGAGTTATTGCAATCAACAAAAGTAAGGATGCAAAAATAAGTTGTATATGAGCAACCATATATTTAGTTCATTGACCAGAGTATAAATTGGCACCAAGGGGGAAGTGATGATTGGAAAGGTGGAGAGTTTCTAGATCATTAAAATTTCCTGACTGCCGGATCCAAGATGGCTGAATAGTGAGAAATTACACTGACCTCAGCTGCAGGAAGATACCAGAAAACCAAAGGAAGGATCATGTTCCCAGGGGACTGATGGAGATCAATTTTCAGTGGAGAAATGACAGAATAGAACAAAGACTCTGTAGGATAGCAAGGAAAGAGGACAGGCACACAGCCATGACTGGCTGTGCTATTAGCCACCCCTGAATCTAGGCTGTCATCTCCTGGCTGGGGAATGCCATCTTGCCAAGGCAAGGTAGGAATAAGTTAGCATAGTGCCCCACAAGTGGCAGCTTTAATTTAAGGAGAATTCCACAGCCCCCACTGACTTCAAGTCCAGCCCACAGAACTGACTGGGATGTGAGTGACTACTTTGTTCCAAAAAGGGAAGCCGTATTTCTCTAACTCCCCTCTCCCCTAAAGCACCAGACTCAATAGGGTGTGGCGGAGTGTTGGCTGAACTCTTCTGACTCAGCAGACAGGCAATCATTACTCTGCTATCAGAAGTGATTAGGGTCAGACTCAGGGCAATTTACAAGGCAGAGAGCAGACCTCCTGCATCCACAACCATGGGAATTCTGTGTCTGAACCCCAGAGCTGTGCTCACCTGCTCTGTGTGATCCAAGGAGGTTCCCCCAGCTTCTTGAGTGCTAGAACGAGCAGCAGCCCATAACAAATCTGGACGCTGACCTGAGGAGATCCCCTCTGCACCTCCTAAATCATGGTGCTGGGAATCCCAGGTACTAGCTCCAGCATCACCCTTGTGTGCTGCATGAGAACTGGGGGAATTTCTGCTGTGTCGTGCAGAGCCAGCACTGTAGATGTTGGCATTAAATCTTTGTAGTAACTTGCACTCATTGTGGTTTCTGGAGTGCTCTGTATTGTGATACTCAGGCAGGTGGCTACCACCATCCCCAACATATTGCTCCCACTCTGAGAGACTTGGTAATGATCCCATTGTGTACGGCACTACAAAGACTGTGATAATCAGTAATAATTTCTTCAAACCTATTGGTATCTACCAGGACTACCTAGGGAAGAACTCTCTGGGCTAAAACCTGCTTGTGTAAAAGTAGCCATTCTAATTAGGGTGAGGTATGTGTTTGGCCATTTGTATTTCGTCCCTTAAAAAATATCTGCTCAGGGCCAGCGCCGTGGCTCACTTGGTTAATCCTCTGCCTTGTGGTGCTAGAATCTCATATGGGTGCTGGGTTCTAGTCCCAGTTGCTCCTCTTCCAGTCCAGCTCTCTGCTGTGGCCCGGGAGGGCAGTGGAGGATGGCCCAAGTGCTTGGGCCTCTGCACCCACATGGGAGACCAGAAAGAAGCACCTGGCTTCTGGCTTCGGATTGGCGCAGTGCACCAGCCGTAGCGGCCATTTGGGGGGTGAACCAATGGAAGGAAGACCTTTATCTCTGTCTCTCTCTCTCACTGTCTATAACTCTACCTGTCAAATAAAAAAATCTGCTCATATCCTTTGTCCATTTCATAATTGGATTGTATGTTTTGCTGTTGAATTTCTTGAGTTCCTATATTCTGGATATTAATCCTTTATACATGCATAGTTTGCAAGTATTTTCTCCCATTCTGTTGGTTGCCTCTTAACTTTGTTAATTGTTTCTTTTGCTGTGCAGAAGCTTCTCAGTTTGATATAAGCCAATTTTCCATTTTTGCTTTTATTTCCTGTATTCTGGGGTCTTATCCATGAAGTCTTTAGCTAAGCAGTGTCTTGCAGAATTTCCCCTATTTTCCTCTAGCAATTTGATGGCTTTAGATTTTAAGTTTAGATCCTTGATTCATTGTGAATTGATTTTTGTGTAGGGAATAAAATAAGGATCTTGTTTCAAACTTTTGCATGTGGAAATCCAATTTCCCAACATCATTTTTTGAAGAGACTGCTTTCTCCAGGGAATGATTTTAGCTTATTTATCAAAGATTAATTGGTTATAGGTGTATAGATTAAAATCAGGGGTTTCTCTTCTGTTCCATTGGTCTACATATATATTTTTTTGTGCCAGTACCAAGCTGTTTTGATTATAACAGTCCTGTAGTGTGACTTGAAATCTGATATTGGCTGGCACCGCTGCTCACTTGGCTAATCCTCTGCCTGCGGCGCTGGCACCCCGAGTTCTAGTCCAGTTAGGGCTCCGAATTCTGTCCCGGTTGCTCCTCTTCCAGTCCAGCTCTCTGCTGTGGCCTGGAAAGGCAATGGAGGATGGCCCAGGTGCTTGGGCCCTGTTACCAGCATGGGAGACCAGGAGGAAGCACCTGGCTCCTGGCTTTGGATCAGCATGGTGTGCCGGCTGCAGCGTGCCAGCCATAGCGACCATGGTGGGGGGGGGGGGGGAGAACCAACAGAAAAGGAAGACCTTTCTCTCTGTCTCTCTCTCTCTCTCACTGTCCAACTCTGCCTGTCCAAAAAAATAAATAAATGAATAAATCTGATATTGTGATCCTTCCAGCTTTTTTTTTTGTTTATTTAAGATTGATTTGGATATTTGGGATCTTTTTTTCCCCTATGAATTCAAGGATTGTTTTTTCTAGATCTGTGAAGAATGTCCTTAGTATTTTGATTAGTATCATAGTGGATCTATAAATTGCTTTGGGTAGTATGGGCATTTTGGTGATACTAATTCTTCCAATTCATGAACATGGAAGGTTTTTTCCATTTGTTGTGTTTTCATTGTAGAGATCTTTCATACTCTTGTTTAAATTTATCTCAAGGTACTTAGTTTTTTTGCAGCTATTATGAATGGGACTGATCTTGCAAGTACTTTCTCACTCAGAGTATTGTTGGTGTATAAGAATGCTATTGATTTTTGTGTGTGGATTTTATAGCCTGCCACTTTGCCAAGTTCTCTTATGATTAGTTCCAATAGTCTCCTAGTGGAATCTTTGGCTCTTGTATATAAAGGATCATGTCATCTGTAAACAGGGATAATTTGATTTCCCTCTTTCCAATTAGTATCTCTTAGATTTCTTTTTCTTGTCTAATCATTCTGGATAAGATGTCCAGACTGTATTGAATACAAGTGATGACAGTGAGCATGCTTATCCAGTTCCAAGTCTTAGTAAATGCTTCCAGTTTTTCCTTGTTCAATGTGATGTTGGCTGTGGGTTTGTCATAAATTGCCTTAATGGTGTTGGGTATGTTATATTTTATCAAATGCTTTCTCTGCACATAATCAGATGGTTTTTATCCTTCATTTTGTTGATGTGATGTATCTCATTTATTGATTTGCATATATTGAACCATCCCTGCTTCCCTGGGATAAATTCCACACATTCTTCTTATCAATGCATGAAATGTTTTCTAGGATAGATCATACACTAGACCATACAAAAGTCTCAACAAATTAAAAAAATTGAAATCATATTATGTATTGTTTCTGACCACAATGGAATGATGCTGGAAATTAGCAACAATAAAAACTCTATAAAATATGCAAACACATGTAAATTGAATAATGTGCTGCTGAATGAACAGATGAAATTAAAAGGATAATAAAAAATTCTTGATATAAATGAAAATTAAAGCATAATATATCAGAACTTATAGAATACGGCAAAAGCAGTGTTCAGAGGAAAGTCTGTAGCAATAGCTGCCTACATAAAAAAATTGAAAGGCATCAAATAAATGATCTAACAATGCATTTTAAGGACCAAAGAAAATAAGAACTAACCAAATCCAAAATTAATAGAAAGAAAAAAATATAAAAAATTAGAGAAGAATTAAATAAATAGAAATAAAAAAACTGTACAAAATATCAGTAAAATGAAGAGTTGGGTTTTTGAAATAATAAACAAAATCAATAAACCATCAGCCCAACCAAGAAAAACAAAAAAAAATCAGAAGACTCAAATTAATAAAATCAGAGATGGAAAAGGGAGATATTATGAGACTGATACCATAGAAATACAAAGAATCATTAGGAATTACCACAAACATCTGTATACCAATAAACTGGAAAATATAGAAGAAATTCTAGGCACATATAATTTGCCAAAATTGAGGCACAAAGACATTGAAAGCCTGAATAGCCCAATAATCAAAACTGAGATTGAATCAGTAGCAAAGAGCCTCTCAACTAGAGCCAGGACCAGACGACTTCTCTGCTGAAATCTACAAACTTTTTTTTTTTTTTTTAAAGATTTACTTTATGTATTTGAAAGATAGAGTTACAGAGAGAGGTCTTCCATGTGCTGGTTCACTCTCCAGATGGCTGCAACAGCCGGAGCTGAGCCGATCCGAAGCCAGGAGCCAGGAACTTCTTCCAGGTCTCCCACATGGATGCAGGGGCCCAAGGACTTGGGCCATCTTCCACTGCTTTCCCAGACGATAGCAGAGAGCTGGATCAAAGAGGAGCAGCCGGGACTCAAACTGGTGCCCATATGGGATGCCGGTGCTTCAGGCCAGGGCTTTAACCCGCTGTGCCACAGCTCCAGTCCCAATCTACCAAACTTCTAAGGAAGAGCAAATACCAGTTCTTCTTAAAGTATTCAAAACAATTGGAGAAAAGGAATCCTTCCAGACTCATTCTGTGAGGCTAGCATTACCTTAATTCTTCTTACTCCTTACTAGTGGAGCGTTAAGCCTGGACTATAATGTGAATTAAAAATACGTTGTCTTTGGGCTGGTGCTGTGTGTAGTAGGTAAAGCCGATGCCTGCAGTGCCAGCATCCCATATGGGTCTGATTCGAGTCCTGGATGCTCCATTTATACTAAGTATAGAGTTAATCTTCTGTATATAAAGATAATTAAAAATGAATCAATGAAGATTGGGATGGGAGAGGGAGTAGGAGATGGGATGGTTTGGGGGTGGGAGGGTGGGTATGGGGGGAAGAGCCACTGTAATCCAAAAGATGTACTTAGAAATTTATATTTATTAAATAAAAACTTTCTATTAAAATAAAAACAAAAAATTATCCATACATAATATCAAAGTAAGTTTCATTAAATCCAATCCTAGCATATCCTTTGTCAGCATTTGTGCCCGTATTTCTCCAATGATTTTTCTTTTTTTTTTTAAAGATTTATTTATTTGAAAGTCAGAGTCACACAGAGAGAGGAGAGGCAGAGAGAGAGAGAGGTCTTCCATCTGATGGTTCACTCCCCAGTTGGCTGCAACAGCCAGAGCTGCGCCGATCCAAAGCTGGGAGCCAGGAGCCTCCCCTATGTATCCCACATGGGTGCAGGGGTCCAAGGACCTGGGCCATCCTCTACTGCTGTCCCAAGCCATAGCAGAGAGTTGGATCGGAAATGAAGCAGCCGGGTCTTGAACCGGCATCCCATATGGCACTGCAGGCCAGGGCATTAACCTGCTGCACCACAGTGCCAGCCCCCAGTGATTTTCATACAAGTTATAATTTTATCAAATGGAGTTATATTGCATACTTAGAGTTTTCCAGTTTTCTTTTTGAATTAAGAGATCTTGGTCATCTTTCTTCATTAGGATACATGGTTCTACATTACTCATTGAATAATTTCTTCGGTCCATGGTATGAGTGTGTTACAATGTAGTCAGCCATTCCTATATTGATGAATATTTGCATGTTCTCTAAGTTTTACAATTAGAAATAGTGCAGAGAGCATGATTTTAAGATGTGTATTTTTGGGGACATTTGTAGGGGCATTTCTGAAGAAAAATTTATCTGAAAAAATGCTAACATTTTATAAGAAAAAAATCAAATTGATCTTTTAAAAAGATTATCAATTTGACCTCATGCTTGTGCTATGTGAGCAGTAATTTTTCCAGATTATTAAAAATATCTAAAATATTTATAAATGTGAAGAGTAAAAAGAACCACACAAGGTTATAATGTTACTTAATTAGAGAGAATGATTATTTCTTCAAATGTTTATTGACCATCACTATTTATAAATTTCCTGTCTATATACTATATGTTTTTCTATTACAATATTTTCTTATTAATTTATATGAATTCATATTTTATAGATAGTTGATTCTTTGATAGTCAAGCACATTGAAAATCTACTTCCAATATGTTGTCTTTTAACTTTGCTTATAGTGTGTTTTGCCATTTTGAAGTTGTGTTTGTGAAATCTTCATATTTCTTAAGATGTCTAGAGCTTCAGATTTTTTGAAACAAATCTTCCCATGTTATAGTTTAAAATATTCTTTTATGTTTTCTTGTCCCTTATTGTTATATTTAAGTTGTTTTTAATCTTTTTAGAGTAAATTCTTGTATGAGATGGAGATTTAATGACATTTATTTTCTGACTGTTTTCTCCCATTCAATTTGGACAGTGTTTAATTTTTCACCTAAGTCCCTATATATACATAGATTTCTAAGCCTTTTCCATTGAGTCAAATTTGTCTTGCCTTGCCAATGGCACAGTTTAATTGTCAGAGTTTTGGGTTGTATTTTAACACTTGAGATGACAAATCCTCATTTTTTAAAAGATTTATTTTTATCTATTTGAAAGGCAGAGTTGAGAGACAGAGAGAGAGAGAGAGAGAGAGAGAGTCATTCATTGGTTCATCACCCAGATGGCTGCAACAGCTGAGTCTGGTGAGACTGAGAGAGAGAGTCATTCATTGGTTCATCACCCAGATGGCTGCAACAGCTGAGTCTGGTGAGACTGAAGCCAGGAGGTTCATCTGGGCCTCCAAGGTAGGTGCAGGAGCCAAAGTACTTGGGGGCATTTTCTGCTGCTTTTCCAGGCACATTAGTAAGGAGCTGGATCAGAAGAGTAGCAGCCAGGACTCAAACCAGTGCTCACATGGGATGCCAGTGTTGAAGGTGGAGGATTAACCTGTTATGCCACAATGCTGTCCTAACAAATCCTCTTCTATTCATCTTTGTTAATTTTTTTTGCTATAATTGTTAAATATTCTTGTGATTTTTACTGATTAGTACCATGTTCAGCTGAAAACCTAAAGCCAACCATGGCTTAAATTAGATAAAAGTGTGTTTCTTGGTACTGGCATTATAGTGTGGTGGGTAAAGCCACCACTTGCAATGCTGGTATCCCATATAGATACAAGTTCGTATCCTTGCTGCTCCACTTCTGATCCAGTTCTCTGCTCATGTGCCTAGGAAAGCAGCAGAAGACGGCCCAAGTGCTTGTGCCCCTGACGCCCACATGGGAGACCTGGAAGAAGCTCCAGGCTCCTGGCTTTAACATGGCACAGTCTGGGCCATTGCTGCTGTTTGGGGAGTGAACCAATGGATGGAAGACCTCTCTTTCTCTCCTTCTCTTCTCTTTCTGTAACTCTGTATTTCAAGTAAATAAGTCTTTTTAAAAAAAGATATATTTATTTATTTGAAAGGCAGAGCTACAGAGATGGAAAGGACATACACACACACACACACACAGAGAGAGAGAGAGAGAGAGAGAGAGAGAGAGAGAGAGAGAGAGAATCTTCCATCTGCTAGTTCACTCCCCAAGTGGCTGTAATTGCCAGGTATGTGCCAGTCCGAAGCCGGGATCTAGGAGCTTCCTCCAGGTCTCCCATGTGGATAGAGGGCCCAAGGACTTAGGCCATCCTCTGCTGCTTTCCCAGGAGCCTCAACAGGGAGCTGGATCAGAATTGGAGCAGCCAGGACTCCAACAGGCACCCATATAGAATGCTGGCAATGCAGACAGAAGCTTAACTCCTGTGCCATAGCACCAGTCCCCTAAATAAGTCTTTTTAAAAAGTATATTTCGGCTGGCGCCGCGGCTCACTAGGCTAATCCTCCGCCTTGCGGCGCCAGCACACCGGGTTCTAGTCCCGGTTGGGGCGCCAGATTCTGTCCCGGTTGCCCCTCTCCCAGGCCAGCTCTCTGCTGTGGCCAGGGAGTGCAGTGGAGGATAGCCCAAGTGCTTGGGCCCTGTACCCCATGGGAGACCAGGATAAGTACCTGGCTCCTGCCTTCGGATCAGCGCGGTGCGCCGGTCGCGGCGGCCATTGGAGGGTGAACCAATGGCAAAGGAAGAGCTTTCTCTCTGTCTCTCTCTCTCACTGTCCACTCTGCCTGTCAAAAAATAAAAAAATAAAAATAAAAAAAAGAAAAAATACCTCTTTGCATACTATTTGGATTTTGATGTAATTACATTACATTAATAGGTGAATTTGGGTATAATTAATATTATTGTGATTTCAGACTTCTCTAGCCAGGAGTATGGCTGGCATCTCCATTTATTTGATTCTTTATGTTTTTAGCAAAGTTTTATTTTCTTGTACACATTATACACCTTTATTTTAAAATCTGTTAGTAGATATTTTTTGATCTGTTTTGGTAGTGTGAATGGTGTCTCCCTTTCATGATTTTTTTCCTGTCTATTGTAGTATGTGGGAAAGCTACTAATTTCTGAATATTATGTTAATAACTGGCCACATTACTGGTTCTTCTTCTTAATTATAGTTGTGCTTCAGTTGATTTTATCTTCTTAGTTGACAGTTATTACAACTTAAACTAATGCAACTTTTCCTCTATTAGTTGCAATTCATTCTTTTGCTCATCTTGTTGAGAGGGTCAGGCCCTTCAGAACAGTACTGAAGCAGGGAGGTGATACCATGAGATTTATGGTTTAGAGACATCATTTTTCTGGCTAATTGAAGAATGGATTTGAGGAACAAAATAGAGACAGGAGGCAAATTAGGAGATTCTTAAAGTAATATAGGTTAACAAGTAATGAGATCTCTAGTTGATTCCATGAGAGTAGAGACAATGAACAGGGAAAATCTTAAAGAGATATTTAGGATGTTAACTTAGCAGGACTTTGGCAATTAAATTATGTTGGTGAGAGAGACTTGAAGAAAAGTCCAGGGCCAGATGGCTTCACTATTGAATTCTACCAAACTTTTAAATAACAATTAACTCCAATTGTTTTCAAACTATTCCAAACAACTTAAAGGGAGGGAATCCTCCTAAACTCCTTCTGTGAGGCCAGCTTTATCTTAATTCTAAAACCAGAAAGAGATATAATGTAGAAAGTGAACTATAGACCAATATCCTTAATGAAGATAGATGCAAAAATCCTCAACAAAATATTAGCTAATCGAATCCAACGACACATTAGAAAGATCATTCACCTAGACTAAGTAGGATTTATTCCTGGTATGCAGGCAAGGTTCAATGTAGGCAAATCAATAAATGTGATGCATCACATCAACAAATTGAAGAATAAAACCATATGGTCATCTCAGTAGATGCAGAGAAAGCATTTGATAAAATATGACATCCTTTCATGAGGAAAACCTTAAGCAAATTGGGATAGAAGAAACATTCCTTAACACAATCAAGGTAATATACGACAAATCCACAGCCAGCCTCACATTGAATGGGGAAAAGCTGAAAGCATTTACACTAAGATCTGGAACCAGTCAAGAATCATCATTGCTATTTGATATAGTTATGGAAGTTTTAGAGCCATTAGGCAAGAAAAAGAGTCAATGGGATACAAATTGGAAAGGAGGAAGTCAAATTACCTCTGCTTGCAGATGTCATCATCCTTTATAAAAAGAAATCCAAAGATTTCTAAGAGACATTGGAACTCATAAGAGAGTTTGGTAAAGTGGAAGGATATAAAATCAACACACAAAATCAATAGCCTTTGTATACATAGAATATGCTATGACTGAGAAAGAACTTAATAAGATCAGTATTATTCACAGTAGCACCCAAAATGTAAATACTTTGAAATAAATTTGACCCAGGATGTAAAATATATCTATGATGAAAATTACAAAACATTAAAGAAAGAAATAAAAAGAAGATACAAAAAATGGAAGAATCCCCCATGTTCATGGATTGGAATAAATAACATAAATATCCATGCTACCAAAAGCAGTTTACTTCCTTGTGGTTTTGATTACTCTATGAAAGTCCCACAGTGAGGTTTCACCTCAACCCTGTTAGAATGGCTTTCATACAGAAATCAACAAACAACAAATGTTGGTGAGGATATAGGGAAAAGATAACCTTAATCTACAGTTGGTGGGAATGTAAACTGGTACAGCCACTGTGGAAGACATATGGAGTTACCTCGGAAATCTGAATATAGACCTATCATATGATCCAGCTATCCCACTGCTGGAAATTTACCCAAAGGAAATGAAATCAGCATACAAAAGTGTTATGTGTATCCCCATGTTTATTGCAACTTAACTCACAATAGCTAAGATATGGAATCAACCCAAATGCCCATCAACTGAAGACTGGATAAAGAAATTATGGGATATGTGCACCATGGAATATTACACAGCAGTAAAGAAATTTAAATTCTTTTGTTTGTAACAAAGTGGATGACACTGGAAAACATCATATTTAGTGAAATAAGACATTTCCAGAAGGATAAATACCATATATTCTCCCTGATATGTGATAACTAATAGAGCACCTAAAAGATAATCTATAGAAGTAAAATTGACATTTTGAGAAGCAATGACTTTGAATAGACTTTAATCATATGTGTATGAAATAGATCTTAGTGAAAACTAAGAATGGTAATAGGAGAGGGAAGAGGGTAGGGGTGTGAGGATGGGTGGGAGGGTGGATATGGTGGGAAGGATCACTATGTTCCTAAAGTTGTACTTATGAAATGCATGAAGTTTGTATTCCTTAAATAAAAGATTTCTGGGAAAAAAAGAAAGCAATTTGCAGATTCAATGGAATACCAATCAAAATATCAATAACATTTTTCTCAGATCCAGAAGAAATGATGCTAATATTTATATGGAATCACAATAATCCCTGAATATCTAAAGCAATCTTAAGCAACAAAAGCAAAATTGAAAGCATCACAATACCAGAGTTGAAGACATACTATAGGGTAATAATAAGCAAAACAGCTTGATATTGGCACAAAAATATATATGTAGACCAATGGAACAGAATAGAAATCCCAGAAATCAATCCACACACTCATAAACAACTAATATTTGACAAAGGAGCTAAAATAAATCCCTAGAGAAAGAACAGTCTCTTCAACAATGATGCTGGGAAAATTGAATCTACAGATGCAGAAGTATGAAACAAGAGCTCTAGCTTATACCTTTTACAAAATTCAACTCAGAATGGATCAAGAATCTAATCAACAACCTGATAACCATCAAGAATATTTGGGAAATTCTACAAGACATCAGCATAGGCAAAGACTTGTTGGAAAAGACCTAGGATGCACAGGCAATAAAAGCAAATGAAGTGAAATTAGCAATTGTCTGTATCCTTATGTTCATTGTAGCTGAATTCACAGTAGCTATGATATGAGATGAACCCAAATGTCCCCTCAACTGATGACTGGATAAAGAAAATGTGGTATATATACACTATGGAATACTACTCACCCATAAAAAGAATGAAATCCTATTTTTTGCAACAAAATGGATGTAACTGGAAACCATTATACTTAGTGAAATAAGCCAGACCCAAATGACAAATATCATATGTTCTCTGTGATCTATGGTAACTAGTAGAGTAAAAAAATGTACTGTATGTTAGTGAAATTGAGATTTTTAGATTTGATTATTGTTTATAGCCTTTGTCTCTACTGTTGAGGAAGTGTTTTTTTCTTCTTACTATTTGTTGAATTCAGTACTTAGTGGAGTTTTAAGTTTATTATTATAAAATAAATTAAAAGTATGTCATTGTAAAAGTTAAAAGAAAGAAGAAAGTAAGGAGGAAGGAGGTTTGGATCATGGGCAGGCAGGAGAATTGGGTGGGAAGTGTCACTATGCTTCTAAATCTGTATGTATGAAATGTGTCCTTATATAAATAGAAAAATTGCAAAAATTGCATGTATGAACTATGTTAAATGTTTTCTCTTTATATAAATTTTTAAAAGTAAAAAATAAAAAGGTGTTCAAATATTAATTCTTAACTTCTTTATGTCCTTTATACACTAGTGGAAGAATGAGGCAAGGGCTAGGAAAGAAAGTAGTAGTAAGAATTGATAGAGATAGTTTAGGATTAATTTATTCATAAATATATACATATTTTAGTTTCTTCATTCCTTCCATCTCCTTTCTGGGTCACTGCACATCCACCTGACAAAAGGCGGATGTTCCTTGCCACTCACTATCCTGAAAACAGCTTTGATTTCATGTCAGCCTTGCCTTGTGTTCCTAAGGAATGCTATCTTATGTCCTCAAGGGTAGATGTTGTTTGTGACAGACATTGAGATCAACAAAATACAGTTTGTTGATCATTAATATATTTTTTCCCAAGTTCTTGAGTTTTTGAAACTTCCAAATCCCAAATTCAAACAGATATAGAGGAACCAGACTATCAGGGAAGAAGCATGCCCTACTATTTGGCAAGGAATTGGGACTAAAGCTGGCTACATGCTGGATTCCAAGTACAACATCCAGCTGATGATTTGTTGTCATTGGGCCCAGACCTTGCATTGATGTAAAACAGATTTTTGGAGTCTCATTTATTGACCCAACCTTTGGGCTTTGCTATTTGCTAAAGCAAAAAATGGTGTAAGTTGCTTCTCATGAGGTCAATGTCCTGGCTTTGGACTATTAAAAACAGATGTGTTTTCTGTGAAATTCTTCCTGTCAGTTCATCAGCTCTGGAGAGTTTCCTGTGCACACACAGCCGCTGATATCTGAGTGTCCATTCATGTCCAGTCAGTCTACCAGGATTGAGTGGACGTGTTTCTCTTCTATGAACCTATCATTATGAAAGGCTCAGGGATTCCTCTGTAACATGTGACCATCAATTATTGTGTGGCATGGTTCAATGAGGGATGTATAAACCTTTTGGAACAGGAATATTTCTGCCATCAGGTGACCTAGAGAACGGAGGGGTTAGCTGTACTTTAGAGCAGTGGGAAGTGCTGGGTTAAGAGAGATCAGAGTTGTAGCCTTTCCCTTTTATTTATTAACCAACTAAGTCTGAGACGCATTGTCTAAACCATTTCTGGATAAAACTTACATAAGTGCTGATGTTGAGTAGATAACATTCAAATTGAAAGGTTATTTTTGGTACAAGAACCACTGCTTTCTCACTCAGAGCCACAACCAGTTTCTTAACTCATTTAAAACTAGTATCTAACATTTATTGAATGGGAGAGATTCACTGATATATTATTATATAATTAATTGTCAAACACGATATTTTTATGTAGAAAACAATCTTTTTTCTCTTAAACCTCTTTGAAAAAATATTTCTGAATATAATGTATTCTGACATATAGTGACTAAGAATTATCATAACTACAACTACACAAAGACAACAAATACTGGTTTTAAATACCATATGTCTCTAATTTTTTTTAAAAACAATGCCTTTTACCCTTTAGTCTTTTATGCTTGCTTATCTTTTGATAGCTGTAATAACAGTGCACATACCAATTTGAATTCTGCCTTTGTTTTGGCAACAGGAGATAAAATAACAAGTACTGTAATCAAAACAGAATTCTTTTGAATATAATTGTAACTGAAAATATTATTTTTTAAAAAAAAACAACACAGGCTGGAGGAAAAAGAAAGAGAACCATTTATTTTTTGTGGAACCTGTATTTATCAAGCAGAATATTTTACCCTTCTTGGTCTCTGGATTTCCAGCTTCTTTGAAAGGAGCTTACATGAGCCTTTGGGACGTCTCATGGGTACTTAGGAATCCCGCGGCCTCAGCTGCCTCATTCCCTATGCCTTTTTCTTCTGCTGCTCCGGATCCAAGTTGCCAGGGCACTCTGCCACTGACCAGCAAGCCCTAGTGGGCAGGCGCTGTCCTGCTGCTGTGGGGTCCCCACCCACTGACTGCTACTTACCAATGGAGCTGTTTACAAGTCCAGGGATCTGAAAGGCAGTCTCCTGGAGATGGCTCCCCCTAGGGTAGGCTCTTTTGCCTTGCTCTGTCATGCACCACCACTGGGACACAGCCCTGGGGGGATCCTCCCAGGATGAGGGAGTATCTTATTTCTGCCTTACCTTCTGCTTCACAGAAATATGTCCTGGATCCCATTGTTAAAGCTCTTCTGATCCAAATCTGTCTCCAGGGCAGCTGAGTTGGGGAGATTCTGAGAGAGCCCACTATCCTGACCCAGATCCAGGTTCCCTTTGATCCTACACCCTTGATGTCAAGACTTGTCCACTGGTCTTGACTGTTTACACCCACATGGTGAATTCCTTTCAGGATACTCACCAGCCTTCTAAAACTAAGACTCATTTGGCTCTTATTCCCAATGCATCAATTTCCAAAAGCTTTGAATCCCAAAAGGAGAGAGTTTGGGGCTCTCAGAAGTTTTCACTCTATCTTAGTTTATAGATGTAGAAGACTGTGGCCAGAGACTCAGTACAAATAGATATACTGGGAGGGACAGGATGCAAATCTGCCAGCATCCCGAGTTGGGATCGGCAGAGCCTAGCAAAGTGTCTTGTGATGTGTGATACATTAATTCACTTAAAATGAAATCTGGATCACACTTAATATTCTCTTTTGTAACCTTCATGTTTTTACTTAACATCATGAATATCATTTTATGATTCTAACTATTCTTCTCCAGCATCATTTTTCATAGCTGCATAGTGTATTTTGCTGATTCTCTGAGATATTTATTTCCAGTTTCTCACTATCATAAACCATGATGAGATGGATATCCAATTCCAAATAGCTTTGCATGTAGCAGTGGTTATTTCCATGTGGTAACTTTCTAGAAGAATAGAAATTTCAAGGGTTAGAGAGCACTCTGCAGCATCTAGAGCTTTCCAAGGAGTTGTCAGTAATCACATAAAATAATTCAGAAGATTTCTCCTGTTACTTTTCTTTCAAATGATCCAAGAGAGAATGAAGTCAAGGCTCATGATTTCTGAGTCTCTGAGTATCAAACTAGACAGTACAATTGAATTATTTTCCCTCAAAATACCTTTTGTTGAATATATATATGTATATATATATATATATATATAATTTTATTTGAAGGGCAGAGAGAAAGAGATCTTTCATCTGCTGGTTCATTCTCCAATAGGTGGCGACAGCCAGGGGTGCGCCAAGCTGAAGCCGGGAGCCAGAAACTCCATCTGAACCTCACACATGGGTGTTAGGAACTCAACTACTTGAGGTGTTAACCCTTACCCAGGGTGCACGTTAGCAAGAAGCTGGGATTAGCAGGGGAGCTGGGACTCAAACTCAGGCACTTCGATATGGTGCATGGGTGTTCCAAGTGGAGTTTAACTGTTATGCCAAACCTCTGACCCTGGATATGTTTTCATATTTGCACATCAGCAAAACATAATGATAGTTACCAACTGCCAGGAAGGGTTTTCCTTAATGCTTCAAGTATTTGTATGGCAAAGAAAGAGCTTTTATATCTTCTCAAAAGATGTATCTTCTCAAAAGATGGTGAGTGAGTGTGGGGGCTCTGCTGTTACAGGGGACATGACACCAAGAGACCAGAGAGGAATCCCAGTAGGCAGAAGACTGTCTCCCCACCTTTATCACAGCTTTAACTCTGTGTCTTGGCAAGCAATGTTTGTCATTTGGTTTTTAGTTTTACTCTAGGAATGCTCTTCCTAACTTTCTTAGAGCATTCTATGGTATTTTGGCTCTAGACTTATGACATTTTGTCTTCTTCCCTGAAGGCACAGGGAGTTAGGGAACCATCTGTGCTTGCCCTCAATACTGTGTTTAAGAGATAAAGAAGCAATTACTTCTCTCCTCAGGCAAGCTCTTTTTCAGTCTGGAAGCTTCTGCCTTGATCCTTTCCCAGTAAACAGAAAAAGAAATGTAGTGATTCCACACTTATAGAAGCATGTGGCTGGCTGGCTGCTGCTCCCAGCAACTCCAGATTGCATTTGTAGAAATCTCACATATGGACTGATGGAAGTACCAGGCCCTCTGTGCTCTGTATGTATTCTTTCTGAAAACATTTCCTGTAAATTATGCAGTGAACACTGAGCTGTGTTTTGAGATTCTGGGCTAAAAAACATTCCCTATACTCTTTTTTTTTTTTTTTTTTGACAGGTAGAGTGGACAGTGAGAGAGAGAGAGACAGAGAGAAAGGTCTTCCTTTGCCATTGGTTCACCCTCCAATGGCCGCCGCGGCCGGCGCACCGCGCTGATCCGATGGCAGGAGCCAGGTGCTTCTCCTGGTCTTCCATGGGGTGCAGGGCCCATGCACTTGGGCCATCCTCCACTGCACTCTCTGGCCACAGCAGAGAGCTGGCCTGGAAGAGGGGCAACCGGGACAGAATCTGGCGCCCCGACTGGGACTAGAACCCGGTGTGCCGGCACTGCAAGGCGGAGGATTAGCCTATTGAGCCGCGGTGCCAGCCCTCCCGATACTCTTAAGAATTCAGTCAGCAAGGAGAGGGACATAGCAACAAACTGTCATAGGATGGCCTAATGATTTTAATGGGTACTTGGTCAAAGGGCACAGGGTGTGTAGAGAGATGGAACACCTGGGAGCAAAGAGCCAATGAGCTCAGCCAAGGAGCTCTGAGCCAAAGTGCTCCAAGTATAAATAGGTGTTTACCCAGCAGGCAACTGAGGAAAGGAATTCTAGCAAGGAAACTGTCTGTGGAAAGTCAGGAAACTATTTCATAGAGTGTTCTGTGTGCAAACACCAAGTATTTTAGCTTTCCTGTTAAAATATGAGATGTAAATAGGAAAGAAATGAGCTTGGAGGATGTTGAAGATTCCAATATGTCATGTATGGGGGAGACTAATTGCCCCACATTGTTTGTTTTCTTCCCTCATCAATTAACAACAGACATGTTAACTGGGCAAGGAGCTGCTTGGACTACAGACTATGTTTCCCAAGCTTCCTTGAAGCTAGGTGTGGCTAGGGGACTGAGTTCTATCAATGGATGGATCACAGGGCAGCTCCAGGGACTCTTCCTCAAAGACAGTGAAGCATGAGAGCATTTGCCCCCCTCCATGATCTTTCTTTTTTGCCTTTGTGTTTGTCTTTTTTCCAATCTCAATTCTGGAAATCAAATACTGTTATCCATACAGAACATGATAGAGAGAGCCTAGCTAAGTCCTTGATGCCATGGAAACCCTTATACCTCCAAACTACCTACCTGAGACAGAGATAGATTTCTATTTCGTTTAAATAACTATTTAGTTTTCTTTCTCTTGATGACATATCTAATTTTACCTAGTCCATTGAGAAAAGGAGGGGAGGTTTTCTGCAGTTGCTGCTGGAGAGGTAGTAGAGAATTTGGGCAGGACAGCAATTTGATCAGCGCCCACAGTAGAACCTTCCCCTGAAGACACTGGGATCAGGGGCAGGTCTAGTAGCTCTGTACTGGGGAGAGATGGTAGAGAGAGCAGCATCGTGCCGGGTCAGCTTAGCGGTGGGTTTCCCAGAATTCCTTTCCTGGCATTGGTTCTGAGTTAGGATTTTCACAAGGTTGAGAAGGGGGAGTGAAGCCCCAGCTCTGTGTACCCTGAACGTCAGCGTAGGGGCAGGCACAACTGCAGATCACCCGCATAGTTAGGGTTTGCCTTCTGGATCTGCAGCTATTCCTGCTACTGCTGGATCTCGTCTTTCAGCTTCCCAACTCATGTGCCAGCCATTGGTTTAGTTTCCTGACAAAGGGCGCCAGTATCTGTTTCAGTCCATTCACAGCACTGAAGTTAAAGGCATGGAGGTACTGACAGAGTGGTGCCCATTCCACTTTGTCCTCTTGGGTTCCAACTTAACCCTGGTGAGTTCCAGCTTACCTCTGCTCTCCCCTGCTTCCTGTCTGTCTTTTGTTCTTGACTGCCTACCCTGCTGACTTCAGGCCAACATCAAATGAAGAAACAACATGGCACATAAACTTGTTAAACAGCTCCCACAATTGTATAAGGTCAGATCTATACTCTGGATCTTTTATCCCTCAAAGTGAGTCTGATTGACCCTTGGCTATTTGTTATGGAGATAGTGAGACAAGGTTATGTGTCCCTAGACTCACACAGTGGCTGGAAAATAGTAGATGGTTAATAAATATTTTTGAAGGAGAAGAGATTTTCAGAAGGCAGAATTACTACTATGACTTGGAGGCCGCTTGGATATGAAATTTGTGGTTTTTTTCCATTGGGCAACTGGGCTAAGGTGGTGTGGTATGCCAAGATGGAAATTCAGGGTGCAGGTCCATTGTGGGTGTACTTGCCACAAAGTCTTCCCAGGAAAATATTGAGTTGAATGAATTACAAGGTTGCTTGTGTGCAGAAATACACATGTCCTTAGAGTTTTTGACACTATAGGACATAGATTGAGCTAAATGGAGTTCTCAGCCCCTTCGGCTTTAGAGTCCAATGATGGTGAGTAGATGATAATGACTTCATTTTTGAACATACTGGATTTGAAAAGACTGCAGGATATTCTTTTGGAGGTTGTAGTAAATGGAAATTCAAGTTATATGTCAGGAAAAGAGCTTGGGCTGGAGTTGTCTGGGTAAAAGCAATACAAGGATACTTTTGAAATTTCATGGCAAATGGGATTAAAAGATAAGTTAATTTCTGTGCAACATTTTTGACATCCACAGATAATCTTCATATTATACATTTCCGTGAACCTCTTGAATGTTTGAAGCAACGGGCATGATTAAAATAATTTAAATGTGAGTAAGGCACCAGCAACATTTAAGAGTCTGGCAGGAGAAGAGCCTGCAAAGGGCATTGAAAAGTAGTGGCAGTGAAGTAACAGGTGATTCAGGAAAATGTGGCTCTAGAAACTGAGGGAAGAAAGAAAGAATGGCTGTACCAGTGCTGCACCAATGCTGCAAAGCACTCGAGCAAATGAGGACTTAGAAGTATCCCTAGAAGTGTATGTTGGGGGCTGGCACTGTGGCATAGTGGGTAAAGCCACTACTGCAGTGCTGGCATCCCATATGGGTGCCAGTTTGAGTCCCACTGTTCCACTTCCAATCCAACTTTTTGTTAT
The DNA here is from genome assembly GCF_964237555.1 of Oryctolagus cuniculus. Taxonomy (NCBI): domain Eukaryota; kingdom Metazoa; phylum Chordata; class Mammalia; order Lagomorpha; family Leporidae; genus Oryctolagus; species Oryctolagus cuniculus. The sequence continues at coordinate 62,206,258 of NC_091438.1, forward strand.
GGCCTGGGAAAGCAGTAGAGGATGGCCCAAGTCCTTAGGCCCCTGCACCCATGTGGGTGGGAGACCCAGAAGAAACTCCTGGCTCCTGGCTTTGGATCAGTCCAGCTCTGGCCATTGCAGCCACTTGGGGGAGTGAACCAGTGGATGGAAGACCTCTCTCTCTCTCTCTCTGTCTTTCTGAGTTAAGGACTAGATAGGTGAGAGAAAAATGGTTGTTGGACAATGAAAAGTACCGTTTCTTTAATTTTTATTTTTTTATTTAATTTAACTTTTTTGACAGGCAGAGTTAGACAGTGAGAGAGAGACAGAGAGAAAGGTCTTCCTTCCGTTGGTTCACCCCCCAAATGGCTGCTCCGGCCAGCGTGCTGTGCCCATCCGAAGCCGGGAGCCAAGTGCTTCTTCCTGGTCTCCTATGTGGGTGTAGGGCCCAAGCACTTTGGCCATCCTCCACTGCCTTCCTGGGCCATAGCAGAGAGCTGGACTGGAAGAGGAGCAACCGGGACAGAATCCAGCACCCTAACTGGGACTAGAACCCGGGGTGCCAGCGCCGCAGGTGGAGGATTAGCCAAGTGAGCCGTGGCGCAGGCCAAAGGTACCGTTTCTTGAAGCTTCACTTTGAAAGAAAAGAGATTTGAGTTGGGAGTGAAAAGAAGAGAGCTGGACAGAGAATGGTTGTAAGAGGATAGTGGAGCTTCACATGTCAGAGGGTGGACATGCTCTGAATGATGACATAAACTGCATGTGAACTTGGAAGCCAGTGGCTGACGGAAGTGGAGATTAAGTGATTGGAGTTGAGATCAAAGAGGGGGAGCCCAGGTTGTAGAAACACAGTCAATGTGGGCATTGATTTCCTTGAGTATGATAAAGATTGGGAAATGAAGATCATAAGATCATGATGAATATGCAAGCATTGATACAAGATTGTCAGATGACAAAGATGAAGGGGGGAGGTGTCTGTCTCGAGTGTGGATCTCAAAGGAGCACAAGCGTATTTATTCATTCAGCATTCTACATTACATGCCTGCAATACTGACTGGCAGCATCGAAGGGAGTATAACTAGGGGAATGACCTACTGGCTCTGATAAGTGGAGACAGGAAGATTAAGCATCTTCATACGGGAAGGAGTAGCCTCAGGGAAGGTCCATGTTTCCTCACTGGTTTTTAACTCTGACTACAGTGTGGAATTCCCTGGAAGCTTCTAGAAAGTACCATGCCTGCATCCTACATCACCTGATTCTATCAGAACCTGTTGGGGAAGGGTAGGGTAGCAGCATCAGTACTTTGTAAAGGCCCCAAGGGATATCTAATGTGCAGGCAGGTTGGCGAACCCTTGATGATCAAGGAGCCCTTGAGCATAAGGAGCTATCAGTGTGCAAGCTGGCAGAGGCCTCCAGTTGCAGGGCTGGGGAGGTAGGTGCTGACTGGTACTTGTATTTGACACCAGGGGTTTAGGGGGTAGGATGTATAAGGGGAAACCAGGCTCTGGGGTGTTCTGACAAACTGCAGTTAGAGCTCTGGGATGGAACTCAGGAAACGAAGCAGGGCTCAGTGGCAAAGCATCTTATCATTGCCTGCAGCTGGACCCCTGTGCTGGTGGGAGGAGGACAGGAAGGGAGGTGAGTCCCAGCATTGTTTCCCATTGGGCAGCTGCTGCTAGAGTTCTGTCATCAGTCTTCAGTAATGCTTCTGAAATGTACTGTGAGACACTGGGGCCTGTCTTGAGAGGGCAAACAGGATGAAGGCTGGGTTCAGGAAGCCAGGAAGCAACTGGGATCTGGAGAAGAGAAACCATTTGGTGATTCCGACATCAGTCATCAAATAGTTGAAAGATTGTCATGTAAAAGTGATTAGACTCACTGTGTTTACCTCCAGATCGCAGGCCAAAGATCAGATCACAGAATAAAAAATTGAATGGAGGATTTCATCTCCTTTAAAAGAAGGCAGCATCAGTTAGCTTCCATCACATACCTGAAAAGGTCACCATATGAAATAGGATGCTCTTACAGGGTCTACCAAGAGCCTGGGTGGTCAGGTCTTTATTTTATTTTTTAAAAGATTTATTTGTTTTATTTGAAGGGCAGAGTTGCAGAGAGGCAGAAGTAGATAGAGAGATGTCTTTCATCTGCTGGTTCACTCCCCAAATGGCCTTAATGGCTAGAGCTGTGCTGATCTGAAGCCAGGAGCCAGGAGCTTCTTCCGGGTCTCCACCATATGGGTGCAGGGGCCCAACCATCTTCTACTGCTTTCCCAGGCCATAGCAGAGAGCTGGATGGGAAGTGGAGCAGCCGAGACTTGAACTAGTACCCGTGCAGGATGCTGGCACTGCAGGCAGAGGCTTTACCCACTATGCCACAGCACCAGGTATCCAGATTTTTTTTTAAGGTTTATTTATTTATTTGAAAGTCAGAGTTATACAGAGAGAGGAGAGGCAGAGAGAGAAAGAGAAAGGTCTTCCATCTGATGGTTCACTTCCCAATTGGCCATAACAGCCAGAGCTGCGCCAATCCGAAGCCAGGAGCCAGGTGCTTCTTCCTGGTTTCCCATGAGGGTGCAGGGGCCCAAAGACTTGGGCCATCCTCCACTGCACTGGGCCACAGCAGAGAGCTAGATTGGAAGTGGAGCAGCCGGGTCTCGATGCCCATATGGGATGCCGGTGCTTCAGGCCAGAGCTTTAACCCGCTGCACCACAGCACCAAGCCCCCCGCCCCCGCCCCCAGATCTTTAATACTCCTACCTGTTCTAGGTAGGAGTGCCATGTGTGATGATCTTTTTTTTTAAGAGAGAGATTTTTTTAAAGCTTTATTTTATTTATTTTAAAGACAGAGCTACACAGAGAGGTAGAGACAGAGAGAGAGGTCTTCCATCCTCTGGTTCACTCCCCAAATGGCTGCGACTGGAGCTACATTGACCCAAAGCCAGGAGCCAGGAGCCAGGAGCCAGGAGCCAGGAGCTTCCTCCGAGTCTCTCATGTGGGTGCAGGGGCCCAAGGACTTGGGCCATCCTCCACTGCTTTCCCAGGCCACAGTGGAGAGCTGGATCAGAAGAGGAGCAGCTGAGACTAGAACCGGTGCCCATATGGGATGCCGGGCTTCAGGCCAGGGCGTTAACCCGCTGCGCCACAGGGCTGGCCCCTGGAGTGCGATGATCTTTAAGATCTCCTAGTCTTAGATTCCAGAAAATTCTTTGATGTGAACATTAACTGTAATTTAAAACAACTTTTGGTGTGTATTGGTCATTGTCTTGGGGAAAATGAACTCTTAGTTTTTTTTTTTACCTAGCATTATGCTAGGGAAATATAGATAATATTAAAGTATTCGAGCTAGAATTTTTTTTAATTAAAAAGTCAACAGCTTGCTTACATCACTGTTTATATGTATAGCTCAGTACGTTAATAATAATGTTTATAGACCATGGCATTTTCAGAACAATCTGTTAGTTAGTCTTCACAGTGTTTCTGTTTAACTAGGTCAGTATTTTTACAGGAGACATTTGAAGTAGAAAGAAATCTACACAACTTGAGGAAGGTCATATCTCAGGTCAATATTGCAGCCAAGAATAATCAATTGCCATAATTTGACAGGTATACATTTCTCACATTGAGATCAATGCATAATACGGCCCACATAGATAAATGTGGTCCCTGTCTAGACAGAATTGCATATACAGCAAGGTAGATGGCAGTTAGGAAAGAAGATGGGTTATGCTTCTTAGAGAAAGCCAGAAGACATAAACTGGATTTCCACTGTTGGGTTCAAAGAAGAATTTCAAAATGGTTCAACTGTAAGCATATTTAACAATTTGAAGAGATTAAAAACAGATTTTAAGAAATCGGTGGTCAAAAGCAGGAATAGACACAACTCAGAGGTGGCTTTAGAAGGAGGGAGGAGGGCTAATTATTAGGTAATTTGAAAGAATTAGTTAAAACTCTCACAGCTGCCCAAATCTGCCAAGTATTTGGGTCGATAACTTAGAGAATAGGAATTTGCTCACCAAGGACGTACTCCCTAGCTTTTTAGGAGCAGGGAGAAGGCAGTTAATGATATCTGTAGAGGTTTAGGAGTGGATAATGTGATCAGACCATGATGATGATGGTGAAGTGATGGTGACAGAAAGCAGACAGAAGGAAGCAAACAGAACTTCTAGTCCCCTCGAAGAGGATCTCAGTGTATAAAGTAATGTATTGCTGATTGGGAGAGCTAAGATCAAAGACCCCCTTCTCTATAAAAATGGAAATCTCTCTGAGTGTGGTGTAGGAAATAATGAGTCCCCAGGAGGTTGTCGGTCATACAGGTCCTAAGACATCTAAAACATGAGAGAAAGAAGATTTCTTCTTAGAACATATGAGAGACACAGCAGTGGTTCAGTGGCCGTTGTTCAACAGCTGGTGTTTTAGTGTGAGAAGCTGTTTGTCTTGTTTTTGTGTGGAGGCTTATTCTAAATTGCTGTCATACTGTTTGCAAGTGGGCTTATGCATTCTTTAATTAAAGAACTATATGTCCATAGGAAAAGGATTTGTTCTGAATTGTGAACTGGAACCTATGGCGCCAGATGTCCTCGCCTGAGAAATCTGGGCAGGTGCACTAGGTAACCATAGCGCATGGAATCACACTTCGCTGATTAAGAATTCATCAAACTGCAGAATAAACCAAGATCTCCTTAGGCAAGGGGATGCTCATGTTTACCTCCTAGTTCACTTAGAATAGATCACTATTCTATGCAAATAAATCACTAATGAATAAGTGGTGAAATTTTAAAGACAAAAAAATGTTTAGGGGCTGGCACTGTGGCGTAGCAGGTAAAGCCACCGCCTGCAGTGCCGTTACCCAATATGGGTGCCGGATTGAGTCCCAGCTGCTGCACTTCTGATACAGCTCTCTGCTATGGCCTGAGAAAGCAGTAGAAGATGGCTCAAGTCCTTGGGCCCCTGCACCGGCTTGGGAGACCCAGGGGAAGCTTCTGGCTCCTGGCTTCAGATCGGCCCAGCTCCAGCCGTTGCGGCTAATTTGGGAGTAAACCATCGATGGAAGACTCTCTCTCTGCCTCTCCTCTCTCTGTAACTCTGACTTTCAAATAAAAAAAATTAGCTGTGAAATGAAGTGGAGGAAGTGTTCCTGTTGGCAACTAGGATGCTCTCATGGGGGACAGGCAGTAAGTAGAGATATGTGGCAAATGATGGATCTAGAGCGATGGCCTTCTAGTCTTGGTCTTAACCAGAATTATTCATAAAGATTTCTTAAACAAGTGTACCCAGGCAACACAAAATGAAATATGCACAAAGTTGCATGTGAAAAAAATGCTCAATATCATTTATAATTAGAGAGTTGCAAATTAATTAAGACAATGCAGGGGCAGTTGCTGTGGCATCACCGGTAAAGCCCAACTGCTCCACTTCCCATCCAGCTCTCTGCTATGGCCTGGGAAAGCAGAGGATGGCTCAAGTGCTTGGGCCCCTGAACCTACGTGGGAGACACAGAAGAAACTCCTGGCTCATGGTTTTGGCTCAGCCCAGCTCTGGCCATTGTGGCCGCTTGAGGAGTGAACCAGTAGATGGAAGAGGAAGACCTCTCTCTCTCTCTCTCTCTCACTCTCTCTCTCTCTCTCTCTCTCTCTCTCTTTCTGCCTCTGCCTCTCTGTAACTCTGCCTTTCAAATAAATAAATAAATAAATAAATAAGACGATGCAATACCACTGCCAAAATTAAAAAGAAAAAAATCCTGACAACACCAAATGTTGGTGAGTATGTGGAGCAACAAAAACTCTTAATTCATTCCTGGTAGGAATGCAAAAGACAATACTGTTTGCATTTTCTTACAATATTAAAAACAAGTATGGTTATACCTTACTATAAAGAAGTCTTACTACTGAGTATTTACATACCGTGAAAACTTAAGTGTATACAAACACTTGCACATAAGTTGTTACATTTATACTTGCCAATACCTAGAAGCAACCAAGATGCCTTTTAATTGTTGAATGGACAAATTGTGGCAGAGTCAAACAATGGAATATTATTCAACCATAAAAAGAACTGAGCTGTCAAACTATGAAAGATGTGGAGAAAACTTAGACATTTATTGTAAGTGAAAGAAGCCAGTCTGAAGAGACTGCATCCTAGATTGCATCCTAGATGATTACAATTATATGATATTCTCTAAAGAGAAAAGGTACACAGGCAATAAAAAGATCAGTGGTTGTTAGGAGCTTGGAGGGTGGGGAAATCTGGAATAGGTTGATTTAGGGCAGTAAAACTGTTCTGTAGGGTGCTGTAATGATGTAAACATGGCACATGCATTAGTCATCAAAACCCAAGTAATGTTATAACATAAGAGTGAGTTTTAATGTATGCAAATTGAATACATCACTTAGGAAGTCAGGAACCACAGGAAAGACTGCGGACTGTGACGAGAGTATCTCACTGTATTTCTCCTGTGTGGAGCACCCTCCTGAAGCAGCAAGGCAAAAGCTGCTGACCTAAGTAACTCTGGAAATCAGGTGAGTATGCAAGGCTAAAGGCACATAAGTGCCATAATATAGTAAAAAATGTTTTTCCCAGGAGTAAGTTTAACAATTCTGAGACTACTATATATGTACAAGTATGCTGGAATTGAACAATTAAGTAGATGGAGAGAGGATGGTGGGAGCCCAGTTTCTCACTGTTGGATTGGGAGATTATAAATGAGAGAAGGATTCATGTGGTAATGAATTTGAGTTGGAAACATTTGTAAGAACTCAGGTTTAACTTAATATAGTTGCAGTTAGTTACATATAGGAATATATGTATTTACCTACACACACACACACACACAAAGAGAGAGAGAGAGAGAGAGAGAGAGAGAGAGAGAGAGAGAAGAGAGAGAGAGAGAGAGAGAGAGAGAGAGAGAGAGAGATTCCTATCTACATGTGGCCCAAAGGGAATAACACTCAGTAGCAATGAGCCTACCAAGTACCTGCCTCTTGTGTTTTATATTATTCTCCAGTAAAAGGAAACAGGGTTCTTTGGAGAGATGGCTGATTCAAGGATTGGGACAGGAATATATATTAAGATGAGTCTAGAGGATTTTTCAGCTGGAAACCAAATATATGCTGAACACACACAGACATACTGATGGAGATATGTCACAGGTGAACAGGAGCCAACTGAAAGAGCCTCCCCAATGGTTAAAGCCAGGCCACTGTGAGCCAAAATATAAAGTAGTACCAAATTACAATCCAAAGTATAGAATAAATATCTGTGAGTCCAAACTGATAATGAATTACTGAATAAATTAACCCATGAGGAAAATAGACAAATCTCTCATGTAGATATTTACAAAGACATGTGGAAATCTTTTTTTAAAGATTTATTTCTTTATTTGGAAGGCAGAATTACAGAGACAGAGGAAGAGACAGAAACAGAGATCTTCCATTCACTGATTCACTCCCCAAATGAATGCAACCTCTAGGGTTGGACCAGACCACAGCAGGAGTCCTGTCTGTGTCTCCCACGTGGATGACAGGAGCCCAAGTATTTGGGCCATCTTCCACTGCTTTCCCAGGCACATTTGCAGTGAGTTGGATTGGAGATGGAACAGCCAGAACTGAAACTGGTGCCTGTATGGGATGTTGGCATCACTGTATGGATGCTGTGCCACACTTCCAACCCCTAAGATTTCATTTTAAAAGATAGGGAGGGTAACTCCCCACTCTTTGAGTGTGGGCTACACATAGTGACTTCCTTCCAAGGAGGACAATATGGAAAGAGGGGAAAATAGTAACTTTTCAGTGTAGAAATCTGTCTAACGTTATTTAAGTAAAATGATCAATGTTAATAACAGTTTTAAATCCTGTTGTATTATGTATCCTTGATATGATGTTCTGAAAATGGCATTTCACCTCTGTGATCCTCCCCAAAACTTGTAACCCAACTACATGAGAAAAATTTCAGACAAATTGTAGTAGAGAGCCATCCTAGAAAATATTTGTCCAGTATTCCTTCAAACTGTCAGGGCTATCAAAAACAAGGAAATGCTTGGGGCAAGCATTTGGCCTTGCAGTTTAAGGCACCTGTGTCCCATATGGGAGGGCCTGGGTTTGAGTCCCACCTTCAGCTCCTGATGTCAGCTTCCTACTAAGGAAGGCTATGTGAGTGCAATGATGGTTGGAGTAGCTGGGTTCCTGTTGCCTTCATGGGAGACATGGGATGGGTTCAAGGCTTCAGCCTCAGTGGGCATTTGGGGAGTGAGCAGTAGATGGGATCTTGCTTTTTCTATCTCTCTGTCTCTCAGAAAGAAAAATCATATGACAGAAGCCTCCCTCCAAACAAAGTTCAGACAAAGGAGCATAAGAAGACGTGATAACTGGGGGTGGCATTGTAGCACAGTGGGTTAAGCTATCACTTACAATGGCACTGTCACATTACCAGAGTGCTGGTTTGAGTCCTATCACACTCTTTCCAAGCCAGCTTCCTGATAATGCACCTGGGAAGGCAGCAGAAGTTGGCCCACTTGCTTGGGCCCCTGACACCTACATGGGAGGCCTGGATGGAGTTCATGGCTCCTGGCTTCAGCCAAGCCCAGACCTGACTGTTTCAGCCACTTGAGGAGTGAACCAGTAGATGGAACATATTCTCTCTCTCTCTCTCTCTCTCTAGTAGATGGAACATTTTCTCTCTCTCTCTCTCTCTCCCCCTGTCCCTCCCTTCCTCTTGTCCTTAAAATAAAAAAGATGACCTGATAACTGTAAAAAACAATAATCTCTAGATATTCAAGCAGGATTGGCTCCAGATCCCATAGGTGCTTAAAAATGCTGGTATTCAAATCACTTATTAAAATGGTGCAGTGTTTATTCGTATATCTATGCAAATCCTCCTGGATACTCTAAGTCGTCTCTAGATCACTTCTGATACGTTAAGCAAAGTGGATGCTATGAAAATGGTTGTTTAGGGGAAAATGGCAAGAAAAAAATCTGTGCATGTTCATTGCAGATAAAATTTCCTTTTCCAAATATCTTTTATCCAGATTTGTTTGAATTCGTGGATGTGGAAACCAGGGAAACAGAAGGCTGACTGTATAGCATGTGGAATCCTGAATGAGACTCTGGAACAGAAAGGAAACATTCAATAAAATCTAAGGAAATCTGAGTAAACCATATGGACTTTGGTTAACAGTAGTGTATCAATATTGGTTCCTTAATTGTAACAAATATATCATACTAATTAACGTAAGATGTTAATAGAAGGAAGTGTATAAATAGGTGCGTATAGGGTATAAGAGTACAGTAACTTTCTATACTATTGCCTTAGTTTTTCTGTCATTTAAAATTGTTCTAAAATAAAATCTATCGATAAAAAATAATTTAAAAATACACATCCCTAGCTTTACTCTCCTGGTAATTATAATATACATTGAAGTATGAAAACAACTTATCTTAAAAATGCTTTAAACCAAGTATAAGGCTTAAATTCCAGATCATTTGATTGGTGAATAATTTTTCTTTAATTTACTAAAAGGTAAGCACAACAAATATAAGATCTTCACCAATTTTGTTGCCTCAATTTTTTTTTTTTTTGGCTATCTGTCTCCTCAGCTAAATGGGTCAGGTGCAAGAAGCTGTCTGAGGCTGGAAGACCAAGAGGTGGCAGGCTGTGCAGGGAGAAAGTGAGGGAGGTGTGAGGGTTCTCAGCCTCCTGCAGTTGCCTATTGACACCACCAACAACTAGGGGTTAGACACAGCTGGTGGAATTGTGACTGTATGATATTTGTGCTAAAATGGTCCTCAACAGTTACATAATGATAAAAATACCCTTTACTTCCAGGAGTCAGCAATTTCCATTTTCATCGATGGTTATCAATTATTAGGATGATAGGATAATAAAAATGAAAGAGATTAGAAGAAAGTAGTGGCTTAGCATCTTCTCTTCTCTTGTGTAAACATGAATCTTTCCCCTATAGTGTGGCCATGGAAGATGGCAATCTTTTCTTTTTCTTTGAAATTTCAATCAAGGAAACAAACTTTAATTTAGAATCTGGCTGCTCATTCTCCCAACAAATGCTTACCACATCTTTTTTTTGTTTTTCAGAAAACTTTTATTTAATAAATATAAATTTCAAAAGTACAACTTTTGGATTATAGTGGTTTTACTCCCCATGTGGGATCGCTGTCCTTAATGTGTTGTACTATGCAAATTAACGGTAAAACTAGTATTCAAACAGTAAAACAAAAACAAAAACCTCCCTCCCACCTGCAAACCACCCCATCTCCTACTGCCTCTCCCATCCCCTTCTTTGTTAAGATTCATTTTCGATTATTTTTATATACAGAAGATCAACTTAGTATATACTAAGTAAAGATTTCAACAGATTGCACCCACACAGACACACAAAGTATAAAGTACTGTTTGAAGACTAGTTTTACCATTAATTCACATAGTAAAACAACGTAAGGACAGATATTCTTAGGTGTTTAAATTTAACTGGAAATTGATCCCTGTTAAATATAAGAGTGGGAATAAGAGAGGGAGGAAATGTACAGTTTGGCACATGCTCACTCAGACTTACACCTAATGGTAGAGCTAGAAACGTGCCATGGGATTTCAAATCAATCCCATTAAGGTGGCATGTACCAATGCCATCTTACTAGTCAAAGTGATCAATTTAAGTTCATAATTGATCATAATGATAGGACTAAGAGTCAAAGGGATCGAATAAACAAGACCAACATCTGCTAATAGTAACTGATAGAATTAAAAGGGAGAGAACAATCCAACATGGGAAGCGGGATACACAGCAGACTCATAGAATGGCAGATGTCCTAAATAGCACTCTGGCCTCAGAATCAGCCCTTAAGACATTCAGATCCGGCTAAAAAGCCCAGGAGGGTTTTTCAGGCATGGAAAGCCAAGACACTCTGGCAAAAAATAAAAAATGACCTAAATGAAAGATCTCTGGGAGTGAGATCCCAGTGGAAAGAACGGGCCATCAAAGAAGGAGGTACCTTTCTCTGAAGGGAGGAGAGAACTTCCACTTTGCTTGTGGCCTTGTCTAAATAAAGTCAGAGTTTATGAACTCAAGAGGCTTCCATAGCCTTGGCAGCTCATGACAAGAGTTTTGGGTGATTACTGACGTCATACATAAGAATGTCAATTATTAAATCAACAACAGGAGTCACTGTGCACTTACTCCTCATGTAGGATCTCTGTCATTAATGTGTTGTACTATGCAAATTAACGGTAAAACTAGTATTCAAACAGTAAAACAAAAACAATTGACACTCTTATTTATGATTCACAAACTCTGACCTTATTTAGATATGTCCATAATCAAAGTGGAAGTTCTGTCCTCCCTTCAGAGAAAGGTACCTCCTTCTTTGATGGCCCATTCTTTCCACTGGGATCTCAATCACAGAGATCTTTCATTTAGGTCATTTTTAGCCATAGTGTCTTGGCTTTCCATAGGAAGATGGCAATCTTAATCTTGGGCCTCTGACACCTACATGGGAAGCCTGGATGGAGTTCTTTTTTTTTTCCTTAACAGTTAAATATGTAAAGTGTATTAGAACTATAGGTGACAAGATTATGTGTCCTCAGGATGGCGTTCTTCAAATTGGGAATGTCTGGCTTACAAATTGCCTTGTATATATAAAGTCAACTTCCACTTATCACCAAACCTAGACCAGGGTGTGGTGTTCCCAAGACAGCAAGGTTTTTGCTCTTGCATCCTTGTTGGTGTATGACCAAGAAAGCTGCAGAGAAGTGTATGGTCCCAGGTCCAGCTGCATTAGCATCACCTGGAAGCCTGTTAGAAATGAAATGCAAATTCTGAGACTCCATCTTGGACTCATGACCCATGACGCTCTGGAGTGGGGTCCAATAACGTGTCGTAACATGCCCCCCAGGGAACTCCAATGCACTAGAGAGCCACTAATGAAGCAGGGGAGAAATGCCCTCAGCATCATAAATGCCCTTCCTTCATGTGATCTGGACTTTGTCACCCAAGTAACCTTGAGTTCCAGAGGATGGCATGAGGAAGAAGGAGGTTATGTTTTTGCTTGGGACCAATTTTTCCAATAAAAACAGGTTATACATATTGATCAGGAACTTAGAAAGGTCACAGAAATCTCTTTTATCCACAGTGTGACTGAAATACTCTGACCAACCTAACCACCGCTTAGAACATTTGGGATCCTAAGGTGGCAGGTATTTAGCCTACCAGATAAGACACCCTCATTGGAGTAACTGGGTTTGATTCTTGGCTGTGATTCCTGACTCCAGCTTCCTGCCAATGCAGACCCTGGGAGGCAGCAGTGATAACTCAAGTAATTGGGTTCCTGCCACTGATATGGGAGACCTGGATTGAGTTCTTGGCTCCTGGCTTCAACCAGGGCATTGTGGGCTTTGTGGTGTGAACCAATGGATGGGAGCTCTCTCTGACCATCTCTTTTTCTCTCTCTGTCTCTCAAATAAAGAATTTGAAATGTTTTTCATGGTGTGCCTTACAGTTGGGTGTATGTTCAATGTGGTGGGTCTCTCATCAAACCTTCCAAACTGACTTTCAGATCAATGTGTGTGTAGTAATTGCCACTGCTTAGAACTGTGGAAATCTGGTTGTCAGAATACTCTATGTAAGGTGAAGATAATAGCCACTGACTCATTTTCCCCTTGAATCTAGTGCGGACAGTGAGGAAGCAATTTTATTTTCTCTCGATACATTTAATATGTGCTCTTTTTTTGTTGTAACTGCACCCAAGGCTTCCCTTTTGGGTTAACATGAAGTAATAGAAACTGTGTTTAACTTTTGTCAGAAGCAACCAAAAAAAAAAAAAAAAACCAGAGAAAACATGAAATAACAGTTTTCAGGATGTTGAAACATCAAGTGACTAAGAGGAGTGATGTCTGAGAGATTTGAGCCCTGAGGGGTCACTGCCAAGTAGCACCCACAATGGGTGCGTGGGTTCCACATCCCTGAGTGATGACATATCCTTTCATGGTTATGATAATGGGTTATGATGGGGTTTTTTTTGGAATATCTTTAAAATAATTAGCTGACTTGTTTTTTTTTTAAATTATAATACAGATGTCAAGATATTTATCAAGGTCAGATGTAATTAAGTATTGATATTTGCAAGAAAATGGCATGTGTCAATGATTTTGTGTTTCAGGGACAGTTGCAGATGGCTTGAGAGAGCTGTCTAGTTCTAGCTGTGAGTTATAGTTAGTTTGTGTGTGTATGTGTGTGTGTGTTGGGGAGGCATGCACACTTAGCAAGCATGCAACACATTGCTTTGCCTTTGGTTACAGGATAAAACTGGCCAGTAGAAACTGCAGAATGATTACTTTTCCCAGACCTTATTCAGAACCTTCTGGCCTGTGATGTAAGTGGTAGGGAATGGACAAAATTCCACCTGTTGGAGACAATGCTCTTTTGACTCAGTCCCTCTAGTTGCATTGAGCCACATGTGGTTTTGAGGGTGCTCTTGATCTCATGATGAAAAACATCCCAGAGTGGAGCTGTTTATGTATTGCCTCTGGTTACTACAGAAGCTCAGGAGAGGGAAGCCGATATATAACCAGGTGCAATGACCATCTCTAACTAATAACAAAAATATGCCCATTTTTTCCACTGGGATCTCACTCACAGAGATCTTTCATTAGATCATTTTTTTATTTTTTGCCAGAGTGTCTTGGCTTTCCATATATATAAAAATATAATGTAATAACAAAACAATATAATATAATAACAAATAAAAACATAGTAATATAACAAAAACATAATAAACAAAATTTGGGTGAACTTGGGCAAATTAATGGCCCTGAGACCTAGACCCCAGCCCAGACCTGCTGTCTCAGAATCCTGGTTGTGGCACTTGAACATCAATATTTTTTATAAAGCATCTAGGTGATTTTCATGTACATCCAAGCATGAAACGGCTGACTAGTAATTGATTTGCAAGTTCCCTTCCAGACCTTGGAATAAAACTGGAGTCTAAATCTTGGCAGATGGCAGAACATCAGCTGCCTCAGCTCCTTCCTCTGATGCTTTGTTTATTTTCCTAATTTCTTTCCTAATCATGATCATTTACTTCTGCATCTGCAGACATCTGTAGCCTTAAACCCAGACACTGGAGAGGCAGATCCATTTGAGGCCAGCACGTCCCACCTCCCAGCACTAGTTGGAACAAAGTTCAAGTCAGCATCTTGGTACTCTTCTCTTATCTTAATGAACTTCCTGCTATTTAAAAATTGTGCTGGCAGGGTACCCTCTCTGGGCTCATTTGCCATTGCTAACAGCTGATTATGACCCTAATTAGAATGAGTGTTGGCTTTCTTTTCATTTCTGTAATTTAGGGTGCAGAGGCTGCCAAGTTGAGGTCAGTTTTGATTATAGGATCTGAAATGTGCCAGAATAACTTTAACAGCTAAAACCATGTATAGTTTCCTAAGTCTATTAAGACCATATTAAAGAATTTTGTTTCCTAATAGGGAATCAAATGTAACCAGACATTAAAATCTGAAAAAAAAATCCTTACAATAAATTAAGAAAGCATGATTCCCTTGGAAATAATATTTCATAGCATCCAGGGAATAGAAGCATGGACTTCTAGGAGGAGATTTATGTGGTCATCAGCTTCCTACCAAATATAGAATTTCCTTCTGTGTTGTCACCAGTGAATGTGTACCTGTCTTACTTCCAGTGGTTATAATTTGTCACAATGTTTAGTCATTAGTGATTTGTTTCTTCTAAGTAATTATTTAAGCTTCAATATTCTAATATCTATGCTAAATTCAAGAGTTTCACAGATTTGAAGGAAACAAGTCATGGCTTATGTTTCCAAGTCTAGTGGGTGAAGCAGGCAAGATAATAACTGTAACAACACAATGAGACAAGTGCTGTCAGAGATTTTTATGGAAGCCCCAAACAGGGAAATAATTAATTTTGCTTGAGACTGTGAGGAGGTGGAAGCTGAGGGACATTTCACAGAGGAGGTGACATTTGAATGAAATATTGAAGCATGAGTAGATTTTCAGGCAGAAATAGTGGGGAGAGAGTAATGGAGGTACAATAGAACCTCTTACATTAAATATCTTTCTTTTATCCTTGGCGTCCCTCTAGTTACTTCTCTATGTATACAAAGAGCAGCATATAACTTTGTTCCTTGAAGTATGGCATATGGGCCAGTAGCACTGACAGAAAGAACTGGGAACTTGAAGGAAATGTAGAATTTAGATCCCACCCCAGAGCTGCTGAGGCAGCTGTCAATTCTAACAAGACCCCAGGTTATATGTATGCAAATTAAACTTGGAGGAGCACTAGATACAAACTGTTTGTTGTCTCTCATCTCTCATCCAGTATGTTCAAAATAGATACTGTGTTTTCTAACACATGTGTACAGTTTTAATAGTCAAGTAGTTCTACAAGGCTCATGAGAAAAATGAAAAGCTTGTTTTCTACCCCATCTGGATCTCTGCTAATCACTGTCTAGAATCTATTACTTTTACATATTTTAGCTCCTTATTCTAGTATTTACCTCCAATTCTGAAATAAAAATTTTTATATTAATACTTATGGTTTAATCACTATACGACTAACCTATCCTCCTTATCCAGCAGGTGAAAACTTAACTTTTAAAAAAATATATATACTTATTTTGGGGCCAGCATTGTGATAAAGCAGGTAAAGCCACTGCCTGTGATGCCAGCATCCCATTTGTGCTCCGGTTCAAGACTCAGCTGCTCCATTTCTATTCTAGCACCCTGCTAATGCACCTGGGAAAGCAGTGGAAGACAGAACAAGTGCTTGGGCCCCTGCATCCATGTGGGAGACGTGGAAGAATCTCCTGGTTCCTGGATTTGGGCCGGCCATGACCTGGCCATTGTGGCTGTCTGGGGAGTAAAACAGTAGATGGAAGGTCTCTCTCTGTGTCTCTCTCCCTCTCTGTGCTTCTTCTCTCTGTGTAACTCTGCCTTTCAAATAAATAAATAAATCTTTAAAAAGTTTACTTGAAAGGCAGAGAGAGAGAGAGAGAGAGAGAGAGAGAGAATCTTTTTTAAAACTTTTATTTAATGAATATAAATTTCCAAAGTACAGCTTATGGATTACAATGGCTTCCCCTCCACCCCTCCCACCCGCAACCCTCCCCTTTCCCACTCCCTCTCCCCTTCCATTCACATGAGGATTCATTTTCGATACTCTATATACAGAAGATCAGTTTAGCATACATTAAGTAAAGATTTCAACAGTTTGCACCCACATAGAAACACAAAGTGAAATATACTGTTTGAGTACTCATTATAGCATTAAATCTCAATGTACAGCACATTAAGGACAGAGATCCTACATGAGGAGTAAGTGCACAGTGACTCCTGTTGTTGACTTTACAAATTGACACTCCTGTCTATGGCATCAGTAATCTCCCTATGCTCCTGTCATGAGTTTCCAAGGCTATGGAAGCCCCTTGAGTTCTCCAACTCTTATCTTGTTTAGACAAGGTCATAGTCAAAGTGGAGGTTCTCTCCTCCCTTCAGAGAAAGGTACCTCCTTCTTTGAAGACCTGTTCTTTCCACTGGGATCTCACTCACAGAGATCTTTCATTTAGTTTTTTTTTTTTTTTTTTTTTTTTTTTTTGCCAGAGTGTCTTGGCTTTCCATGCCTGAAATACTCTCATGGGCTTTTCAGCCAGATCGGAATGGCTTTAGGGCTGATTCTGAGGCCAGAGTGCTGTTTAGGACATCTGCCATTCTATGAGTCTGCTGAGTATCTCGCTTCCCATGTTGGATCACTCTCCCCTTTATTTATTCTATCAGTTAGTATTAGCAGGTACTAGACTTGTTTATGTGCTTCCTTTGACTCTTAGTCCTTTCGATATGATCAATTGTGAACTGAAATTGATCACTTGGACTAGTGAGATGGCATTGTGAACTGAAATTGATCACTTGGACTAGTGAGATGCCACCTTGATGGGATTGAATTGGAGTCCCCTGGTATTTTTCTAACTCTACCATTTGGGGCAAGTCAGCTTGAGCATGTCCCAAATTGTACATCTCTTCCCTCTCTTATTCCCACTCTTATGTTTAACAGGGATCACATTTCAGTTAAATTTCAACACTTAAGAATAACTGTGTATTAATTACAGAATTAAACCAGTCATATTAAGTAGAACAGACAAAAAAACTACTAAGAGGGATAATGTATTAAGTTGTTCATTAACAGTCAGGGCTATGCTGATCAAGTCACCGTTTCTCATAGTGTCCATTTCACTTCAACAGGTTTCCTTTTTGGTGTTCAGTCAGTTGTCACCGATCAGGGAGAACATATGGTATTTGTCCCTTTGGGACTGGCTTACTTCACTCAGCATGATGTGTTCCAGATTCCTCCATTTTGTTGTAAATGACTGGATTTCGTTGTTTCTTACTGCGGTATAGTATTCTAAAGAGTACATATCCCATAATTTCTTTATCCAGTCTACCGTTGATGGGCATTTAGGTTGGTTCCAGGTCTTGGCTATTGTGAATTGTGCTGCAATAAACATTAGGGTGCAGACCGCTTTTTTGTTTGCCAATTTAAATTCCTTTGGGTAAATTCCAAAGAGTGGGATGGCTGGGTCAAACGGTAGGGTTATATTCAGGTTTCTGAGGAATCTCCATACTGACTTCCATAGTGGCTTGACCAGTTTGCATTCCCACCAACAGTGGGTTAGTGTCCCTTTTTCCCCACATCCTCGCCAGCATCTGTTGTTGGTAGATTTCTGTATGTGAGCCATTCTAACTGGGGTGAGGTGAAACCTCATTGTGGTTTTGATTTGTATTTCCCTGATTGCTAGTGATCTTGAACATTTTTTCATGTGTCTGTTGGCCATTTGGATTTCTTCTTTTGAAAAATGTCTATTGAGGTCCTTGGCCCATCTCTTAAGTGGGTTGTTTGTTTTGTTTTTGTGGAGTTTCTTGATCTCTTTGTAGATTCTGGTTATGAACCCTTTATCTGTTGCATAGTTTGCAAATATTTTTTCCCATTCTGTTGGTTGTCTCTTCACTCTCCTGTTTCTTTTGCAGTACAGAAACTTCTCAATTTGATACAATCCCAAAATAGTTGATTTTGATTTTGACTGCATGTGCCTCCCGGGTCTTTTCCAGAAACTCTTTGCCTGTGCCAATATCTTGAAGGGTTCCTCCAATGTTCTCTAATAACTTGATGGTGTCAGGTCATAGATTTAGGTCTTTAATCCATGTTGAGTGGATTTTTGTGTAAGGTGTAAGGTAGGGGTCTTGCTTCATGCTTCTGCACGTGGAAATCCAGTTTTCCCAGCACCATTTATTGAATAGACTGTCCTTGCTCCAGGAATTGGTTTTAGGTCCTTGACCAAATATAAGTTGGCTGTAGATGTTTGGGTTGATTTCTGGTGTTTCAATTCTGTTCCATTGGTCTATCCATTTGTTTCTGTACCAGTACCATGCTGTTTTGATTACAACTGCCCTGTAGAATGTCCTGAAATCTGGTATTGTGATGCCTCCGGGTTTGTTTTTGTTGTACAAGATTGCTTTAGCTATTCGAGGTCTCTTGTGCCTCCATATGAATTTCAACATCATTTTGTCTAGATCTGAGAAGAATGTCTTTGGTATCCTGATTGGAATTGCATTGAATCTATAAATTGCTTTTGGGAGAATGGACATTTTGATGATGTTGATTCTTCCAATCCATGAGCATGGAAGATTTTTCCATTCGAGATCTTTAACATCCTTGGTTAAGTTTATTCCAAGGTATTTGATTGTTTTTGTAGCTATTGTGAATGGGATTGATCTTAGCAGTTCTTTCTCAGCCGTGGCATTGCTTGTGTATACAAAGGCTGTTGATTTTTGTGCATTGATTTTATATCCTGCCACTTTGCCAAACTCCTCTATGAGTTCCAATAGTCTCTTAGTAGAGTTCTTTGGATCCTCTAAGTAAAGAATCATATCGTCTGCAAAGAGGGATAGTTTGACTTCTTCCTTCTCAATTTGTATTCCTTTAATTTCTTTTTCTTGTCTGATGGCTCTGGCTGAAACTTCCAGAACTATGTTAAATAGCAGTGGTGAGACTGGGCATCCCTGTCTGGTGCCCGATATCAGTGGAAATGCTTCCAACTTTTCCCCATTCAATAGGATGCTGGCCGTGGGTTTTTCATAAATTGCTTTGATTATATTGAGGAATGTTCCTTCTATACCCAATTTGCTTAGAGTTTTCATCATGAAAGGGTGTTGAATTTTATCGAATGTTTTCTCGGCGTCTATTGAGATAATCATATGGTTTTTCTTTTGCAGTCTGTTAATGTGGTGAATCACATTTGATTTGCGAATGTTGAACCATCCCTGCATACCAGGGATAAATCCCACTTGGTCTGGGTGGATGATTTTTCTGATGTGTTGTTGTATTCTATTGGCGAGAATTTTATTGAGGATTTTTGCGTCTATGTTCATCAGGGATATTGGTCTGTAATTTTCTTTCAGTGCTGCATCTTTCTCTGGCTTAGGGATTAAGGTGATGCTGGCTTCATAGAAAGAATTTGGGAGGATTCCCTCTTTTTCGATTGTTCTGAATAGTTTGAGAAGAATTGGAGCCAGTTCTTCTTTAAATGTCTGGTAGAATTCAGCAGTGAATCCATCTGGTCCTGGGCTTTTCTTTGTTGGGAGGGCCTTTATTACTGTTTCAATTTCTGTTTCAGTTATGGGTCTGTTTAGGTTTTCTATGTCTTCATGGTTTAATTTTGGTAGATTGCATGTGTCTAGGAATCTATCCATTTCTGATAGATTTTTCTGTTTGCTGGCATACAAGTCCTTGTAGTAATTTCTGATGATTCTTTTTATTTCTGTGGTGTCTGTTGTTACATTTACTTTTTGATCTCTGATTTTATTGATTTGGGTCTTTTTTCTTCTTTTTTTAGTTAGTTGGGCCAATGGGGTGTCAATTTTGTTTATTTTTTTTCAAAAAACCAGCTTCTTGCTTGGCTGATTTTTTGTAATTTTTTTTTTTTGCTTCAATCCTGTTAATTTCTTCTCTGATTTTAATTATTTCTCTTCTCCTACTAGATTTGGGTTTGGTTTGCTGCAGTTTTTCTAGGTCCTTGAGATGCACTGAAAGCTCATTTGTTTGGTACCTTTCCAATTTCTTGATATAGGCACCTATTGCTATAAATTTGCCTCTCAATACTGCTTTTGCTGTATCCCATAAGTTTTGATATGTTGTGTTGTTATCCTCATTTACTTCCAGAAAGTTTTTGAATTCTCTTTTGATTTATTGAATGACCCAGTGTTCATTCAGGAGCATGTTGTTCAGTCTCCATGTGTTTGCATACTTTCTAGGGTTTCCTGAGTTGCTAATTTCCAGCTTCATTCCGCTGTGGTCTGAGAAGCTGCATGGTATGATTCTAATTCTTTTAAATTTGCTGAGACTTGCTTTATGGCCTAGTATGTGATCAATCCTAGAGAAGGTTCCATGCACTGCTGAGAAGAATGTGAAGTCTTTAGATGTAGGATTGAAAGTTCTGTAGATATCTGTTAGATCCATTTGGGCAATAGTGTCGATTAAATCTGCTGTTTCCTTGTTGATCTTCTGTCCGGATGATCTATCTGTTTCTGAGAGTGGAGTATTGAAGTCCCCCAGTACTATTGTATTGGAATCTAAGTCTCCCTTTAAGTCCCTTAACATATCTTTTAAATAGACCGGTGCCCTGTAATTAGGTGCATATACATTTATAATAGTTACATCTTCCTGTTGAATTGAACCCTTAATCATTATATAGTGTCCCTCTTTGTCTCTCTTAACAGTTTTTGTATTAAAGTTTATTTTGTCTGATATTAATATGGCTACACCTGCTTTTTTTTGGTTTCTGTTGGCATGGAATATCTTTTTCCAACCTTTCACTTTCAGTCTGCATGCATCTTTGTTAGAGAGATGTGTTTCTTGTAGGCAACAAATAGTTGGGTTGTGTTCCTTGAGCCAATCAGCCAATCGGGGTCTTTTAACTGAAGAGTTAAGACCATTAATGTTTAATGTGACTACTGATACATAGTGACTTTGCCCTGCCATTTTCCCAGAGATATTTTCTAGTATATGCTTTGAGCTTCCCATGCTCTTTTACTGGTAGGTGTTCTTCGTTTACCTTCTTTCATATTGATGGCCGTGTTTCTGTGTTTCTGAGTGTAGCACATCTTTAAGTATCTTTTGCAGGGCGGACGAGTAGCCACAAAGTCTTTCAATTTCTGTTTGCTATGAAAGGTCTTTATTTCACCTTCATTCACAAATGAGAGCTTGGCAGGATATAATATTCTGGGCTGGCAATTTTTCTCTCTTAGCACCTGTGCTATATCTCGCCATTCCCTCCTAGCTTGTAGGGTTTCTGATGAGAAGTCAGCTGTGAGTCTGATTGGAGATCCTCTGAGAGTAATCTGACGTTTCTCTCTTGCACATTTTAGGATCTTTTCTTTATGTTTCACTGTGGTAAATTTAATTACCACGTGTCGTGGTGAGGATCTCTTTTGGTCATGTTTACTGGGGGTTCTATGAGCTTCCTGTACTAGGATGTCTCTGTCCTTCTCCAAACCTGGAAAGTTCTCTGCTAGTATCTCACTAAAAAGGCCTTCTAATCCTTTCTCTCTCTCCATGCCTTCGGGAACTCCTAGAACTCGAATGTTGGTTTTTTAAATAGTATCCTGTAGATTGCCAACAATATTTTTTAGATTTCTAATTTCCTCTTCTTTTCTTTGGGTTGACTGTATGTTTTCCTGTTCTCTGTCTTCTAAGTCCTATATTCTCTCTTCTGCTTCACCCATTCTGTTTTTAAGGCTTTCTAATGTGTTTGTCATTTGATCTATTGAGCTCTTCATTTCATTTTGATTTCTCTTCACTATCACACTTTCCTGTTCTACTAGTTTCTGCGTTTTATTTTGATTCTTCCTTAAAATTTCATTTTCATGAGAGAGATTTTCAATCATGTCCAATAAGGATTTCTGTAGTTCAAGGATTTGCTTTTGAAAACTTCTAAATGTTCTTATCATAAAGTTTTTGAAATCCATATCTTGCATTTCTTCTATCTCATCATCTTCATAATCTTGGTTTGGGGTGTTTTGTTTATTTGGAGGCATCATAGTGTCATCGTTGATCTTGTTCCCTCGATTTCTGTGTTTGTTGCTTGGCATAGTTAATTCTTCTTTCATCACTGTGCTTTTATTTTATTTTTTTTTTATTTTATACTATGTCTGTGTTAAGTGGACTGCTGTTGGAGGAGCCTTGGAGGCTTGAGATGGGTGTGGCCTGAGAGCTCTGCTTGCTTCTTCTGGGTTACGGGTGTGCAAAGGTGACACCCTCAGGTTATGCATGGTAAATCTTTCTCCTTTTATTCCTTTTATTTATTTTTTTATTTTATTTATTTATTCAGGAGGCAAGTAATACCGCACTGCACGGCTGTGCAGAATTGACGGTATTTAGCTTCCGATCTCTGGCTTCTACCCAAAGAGTCTGTGCAGGCTCTGTTTCTCCTCTGGGCTCCCACTGGGTTGCCTAGGTTACTGAGTTGTAGTGACTCAGTTCCTTAGCTCCCCACTGTTGTTATATAAATCCAGAGTGGGGGCCTGCTCTTTGTCTCTTGCAAACCTTGCAAACTCTTGCAAACTCTTGCAAACCTTGCAACCTTGCAACCTTTGCAAGGTTGGCGGAGAGAGAAACCCCCCACCTTTTTTCCTTCTCTCCTGTAGTCAGTCTGGTGAACTTTCCTGCTCCCCTCTAGATTCTGACCGCCATTTCCCCGCCAGTGTCTCATGTTACTGAGCTCACCTCCCCTTCCAGTGCTGATGTGTGGACTCAGAGCCCTGGGCGTCCCAACTCTCCCCGCTGGTGTCTGTGTGACATCCACTCCCCTTCCTGCACTGGCGCGCAGACCCTGCGGCTCCCGCGGCTCGGCTTCCATGTGGTGGGCGACCTTGTTCTCCCAGTAGGTCTTCCGAGTCACAGCCACTAGATCCAGAAGAGTTTCCTCTGCAATTTTTTCCTGATCCTTTTTCTGAGGCTACCATAACTCCACTTTTATTAAACTAAATTTTTCCGGACTATCGGTGCGCGCCCTCACTATTCCGCTATCTTGGCTCCGCCCCCCGAAAGATCTTCCATATGCTGATTCCAAAATACCAGCAACTAGGCTGGCGCCGCGGCTCACTAGGCTAATCCTCCGCCTAGCGGCGCCGGCACACCGGGTTCTAGTCCCGGTCGGGGCGCCGGATTCTGTCCCAGTTGCCCCTCTTCCAGGCCAGCCCTCTGCTGTGGCCCGGGAGTGCAGTGGAGGATGGCCCAGGTGCTTGGGCCCTGCACCCCATGGGAGACCAGGAAAAGCACCTGGCTCCTGGCTCCTGCCATCGGATCAGCGCGGTGCGCCGGCCGCAGCGCGCTGGCCGCGGCGGCCATTGGAGGGTGAACCAACGGCAAAGGAAGACCTTTCTCTCTGTCTCTCTCTCTCACTGTCCACTCTGCCTGTAAAAAATAAAAAAAAAAAATAAAAAAAATAAAAAAAACAAAATACCAGCAACTGTTGGGGCTAGGCCAGGCCAAAGCCAGGAACCCAGAACTCTATCCAGGTCTCCCCTGAAAGTGGTAGGGATCCAGGTCCTTGGGCCAATACCCACTGCCTTCCCAGGCATATTATGAAGAATTTGGATCAGATACAGAGGATCTGGGACTTGAACCAGCAATCCAATAACAAATGTAGTTATTCCAAATGGCAGCTTAATTTGCTGCACTACAATGCCTGCCCTGAGAATTTAACTTTCTTATACAACCATCTTTTTTTTTAAGATTTATTTATTTATTTGAAAGTCAGAATTATACAGAGAAAGAGAGGCAGAAAGAGAGAGAGAGGTCTTCCACCTGCTGATCCAACTCCCTAGGTGACTGCAAGGAAGCCAGAGCCAGGAGCTTCTTTTGGGTCTCCCATGTGGGTGCAGGGGCCCAAGGACTTGGGCCATCTTCCTGCTTTCCCGGGTCATAGCAGAGAGCTGGATTTGAAGTGGAGCAACTAGGATTTGAACGGGTGCCCATGTGGAATGCCAGCACTGCAGGTGGTGGCTTTACCCACTATGCCACAGTGCCAGTCTCTATAGCAACCTTGGATTTTCTTTCTTCCATTTCCAACATCATTGTAATGTAATTTTGATTAAACTCATAGTGTTTTTAATGTTTTGACTATAACTACTCTTCATTAAACTGAGTAGTTTACTTTTTGTTTTTCCTGGAGTTAATTATTGCCTTGCTTTTTCATTTGTTTAGATTTTATGTATCTTTGCTTGTACATAGTTCTTTCTTATCTTTCCAACAGAATGGTACAAATCCTATTAATATATTCACACTATTCTGTATGTTTCATTTGTTTACCATGAGATCTTTCTTAAATTCCTTTATCCCCCTGATCTAATCTGGGCTGACTGCTCTGTAGGCAGCAAATAGAGATGTCATCCTAGCACTTCCTTTCTTTTTTTTTTATATACAGAAGATCAATTTAGTATATATTAAGTAAAGCTTTCATCAGTTTGCACCCACACAGAACATAAAGTGTAAAATACTGTTTCAGTAATAGTTATAGCATTACTTCACATTGAACAACACATTAAGGACAGAGATCCTACATGAGGAGTAAGTACACAGTGACTCCTGTTGTTGACTTAACAATTTGACACTCTTGCTTATGGCGTCAGTAATCTCCCTAGGCTCTAGCCATGAGTTGCCAAGGCGATGGAAGCCTCTTGAGTTCGCCGACTTCAATCTTATTTAGACAAGGTCATAGTCAAAGTGGAAGTTCTTTCCTCCCTTCAGAGAAAGGTACCTCCTTCTTTGATGGGATGGCCCATTCTTTGCACTGGGATCTCACTCACGGAGATCTTTCATTTAGATCCTTTTTTTTTTTTTTTTTTTTTTTTGCCAGAGTGTCTTGGCTTTCCATGACTAAAATAGTCTCATAATAGTCTCATGGGCTCTTCAGCCAGATCTGAATGCCTTAAGGGCTGATTCTGAGGCCAGAGAGCTGTTTAGGACATTTGCCATTCTATGATTCTGCTGTGTATCCCGCTTCCCATGTTGGATCGTTCTCTCCCTTTTTTATTCTATCAGTATTAGCAGACACTAGTCTTGTTTGTGTGATCCCTTTGACTCTTAATCCTATCATTATGATCAATTGTGAACTGCAATTGATCACTTGGACTAGTGTGATGGCATTGGTACATGCAACCTTGATGGGAATCCCCTGGCACATTTCTAACTCCACCATTTGAGACAAGTCCAATTGAGCGTGTCCTAAATTGTACATCTCCTCCCTCTCTTATTCCCACTCATATTTAACAGGGATCACTTTTCAGTTAAATTTAAACACCTAAGAATAATTGTGTGTTAATTACAGAGTTCAACCAATAGTATTAAGTAGAACAAAAAAAATACTAAAAAGGATAAAGTATTAAATTGTACATCAACAGTCAGGACAAGGGCTGATCAAGTCACTGTTTCTCATAGTGTCCATTTCACTTCAACAGGTTTCCTTTTTGGTGCTTGGTTAGTTGTCACTGATCAGGGAGAACATATGGTATTTGTCCCTTTGGGACTGGCTTAATTCACTCAGCATGATGTTTTCCACATTCCTCCATTTTGTTGCAAATGACCGGATTTCATTGTGGTTTTTTTTTTTTTTTTCTGCTGTATAGTTTCTTTAGAGTACATGTCCCATAATTTTTTTTATCCAGTCTACTGTTGATGGGCATTTGGGTTGATTCCAGGTCTTAGCTATTGTGAATTGAGCTGCAATAAACATTAGGGTGCAGACAGCTTTTTTGTTTGCCAATTTCATTTCCTTTGGGTAAATTCCAAGGAGTGGGATGGCTGGGTTTTATGGTAGGGTTATATTCAGATTTCTGAGGAATCTCCAGACTGACTTCCATAGTGAGCACTTCCTTTCATTATCATTCTGGAAAGTACTTTTGTTTCTCTTATGTCCTGAATTTCAGTTTCTAGAATCTCAGGCCCTTCTCCTTTTTTATTTAGTTCATTTTTGTGGAGGATATCCTCCAATAACCTTCAGATAGAGATGTGTGCCAGATATATATCTATTTTTTAAAAAATATTTTATTTTTATTTATTTGAAAGGCAGAGTTACAGATAGAGAGAAAGAGACAGAGAACCAGAGAGAGAGAGAGAGAGAGAGAGCGAGAGAGAGAGATATTTTCCATCTTCCATTTCCCTCCCCAAATGGCCACAATGGCCAAAGCTGGAAAAAGCTGAAGCCTGGCACTCCATCTGGGCCTCCCACTTGGGTGTCTGGGGACCAATACTTGGGCCATTTTCTGCTACCTTTCCAGATGTATTAGCAAAGATCTGGATCAGAAGTGGGGCAGCTGGCACTTGAACTGACACTCACATGTGATGCTGGCATCACAGGCAGGGTCTTAACCTGTTGTGGCACAATGCTGGTCCCTGTTTATTGATATTCAGTGTCCCCCTTGTTGCAAAGGAGGTTGGAAATCTGGGGACAAAATTTCCTAGAATCGTTTGCCAGTAATGTTCTTGTTTAGAATAGGCCAATGAAAGATACCCATAAGATTTGTAAAGAAAGCCATTTAAACATTATGACATTGGTTTATTAGATAATTTACTTGGATTACCTATAATAGACTTTTTTTCTGACTGAACACTTGACAAGAGTGGATTCAAGGATAAGATCTTCAAAAATGGGAATTTAGGCTTAGTTATTGGAAATGTAAGCTCTGAAATAGCTATGACTTCTGGAATGTTGGAAATTAGTGAGAAAAATGTTACATAGATTATTACTTGTACTTGCATGGAATAAATGGCTTATTATGAAAGGTGCAGTATTTGGAGACCAAGTGGCTGCTGTGATATCTGGACACCTTTGAAGTAAGAACTATAGGGATTGTGGGTGAGCTGGGTATTTCTGAGTGCACTGGAGAAATTACAGATAGAAACAATGACCTCAGGGTTTTAGAATGCTTGCTTAAGATATTAATCAGCAAAGCAGAAAAGCTTCCAGGATTGCTCCAGAATACTATTTTATCATTTGAAGTTATAGGACTCCAAATACTAAAATGTGTGCAAACCAGGCCTACAAAGGCCAATGTAAACAAAAACCATCACCAACATTTGGAGATTAAAAGCCAGAGAATTGTTTTTAATTCACTGCCTCATGAGGTCTGCTATATGAAAGTTAACACATATTAACAAAGGGTGTGTTATGGACTGAAGTGTGTACTTTAGATTCATATTTGCAGCCCTAACCCCCAGAGTGACTGCATTTGGAAATAGCACCTTTAAGGAGGTAAAGTTATTTATTTATTTATTTATTTTTGGACAGGCAGAGTTAGACAGTGAGAGAGAGACAGAGAGAAAGGCCTTCCTTCCATGGGTTTACACCCAAAAATGGCTGCTACAGCTGGCATGCTGCGCCAATCCGAAGCCAGGAGCCAGGTGCTTCTTCCTGATCTCCCATGCGAGTGCAGGGCTCAAGCACTTGGGCCATCCTCCACTGCCTTCCCGGGCCACAGCAGAGAGCTGGATTGGAAGAGGAGCCACTGGGACAGAACCGGTGCCCCAACTGGGACTAGAACCTGGAGTGCCGGCGCTGCAGGTGGAAGATTAGCCTAGTTAGCCGTGGCGCTGGCCAAAGGAGGTAAAGCTAGTGGAGGTCATAAGGGTGGTACCTTAAATGTGCTGGGTACCTCATGAGAAGAGGAAGAGGCACCAGGGGTGCACATGTACTGAGGAAAGGCCATGTGGGGACACAATGAGAAGATGGCCATTATATGGCTTCTTGGCCTTTTTGGCTAAGATCAAATGTGGAGAAGATGGCCATCTGCAAGCTGAGGACAAAGGCCCCCTGGACAAACCCAACTCTACCGTAATCTTGAACTTCCAGCCTCCAGAACTGTGGAAAACAAGTTTCTGTTGTTTTGACTGGCCACCCAATCTCTGGTATTTTATTGCAATAGCCCTCGCTAACCAATATGCTCTCTTATGACAGCTCATTAAAGACCTAGGAGGATACTTCCTTTATCACAACATAGGAAAAGACCTTAGTGAGAGGAGCACCAGATTTATTGGAAAGTGTCCATCTTTGAAGGCTGGGGTGACAGCTGAAGATGCTGCCACAGAAATTGTTTGGATCTCAGTGACAGAGGCCATGTGCTGGCAGATACTGACAAAAGAAGGTGCAACCAATTAGTGATAAGTAGACCACTTTAACTCACAGATATTTTTGATGATGGCAAATTGATCATGGTGCCGTTAAGACTGCAATAGATAGGCAGTTTTACATTTATGTAATGTGGTTTCATTTTGTATATAAAATAGAAAAGTTCTAGTTCTGTGTGTAGAGAGTTAATTTAATCACAATTGGGAATTAACACCATTCATCCAATTTCCAGACCTGAACCAGTTCTCTAATCTGGAATTCTGGAGTGATAGGGAGAACTATCTCCCAAAGGAAGAATCCTCTGACATTATTGCAAGGGTATACTATACATCTTCTACAGAGACATTCCCAGATTTTTCTAGAATTATTGTACATGACCTCTGAACTGATACCACTCTGTAAGTATTAGTATCCAAAATGTCCCAAGCAATGCAATAGATTTCATTACTGTTTTCCAAATGTTATATCCTCTGTCCTTATAGCATCTTCACAATGGCAGGATTATATCATGCCATGTTGAATTCAGGAGTGATTATGTGATTTGGTTTGGCTGATGACATGCTGGCAGAGTGTCATATATTACTCCTGGACAAAAGCTTTAAGACATGGTGTGTTTTCCCTTCTCTTTTTCTTCTTCCGTGAGATCAACAATGCTCCAGATTGTAGCTACTAGCCTGGGTCCCAGAGTGACGACCCAGGATAGACTCATACTCAGTCTATGATGGATATGCTGCATGAACCAGAAAGTATCCTTAGATTCTGCAGGACACTGATATTTGGAGTCATTTGCTATTCCTACATAATACAGATCATCTTGACTAATGAAGATGTTAAATACCCCAGACTTCTATCATGATGAGCCCAATGAGTCTACGTATCATCTTGTGGTTATTTGCACAGGGCCTTAATGGAGAGTTGAAATAGATGTACCGAGCAGCTAATAAAATATTCACTCTGACCTATAGTTTAGGTTTATTATAGTAGAAAGGATGATGTTGTAAACCATGAATCTTTAAGGGAACAGAAGAGATTAATGCTACTATGAAAGACTTAGAAGATGCATGGCTGGTGATTCCTATTATTTCTTTTATCTTGTCTGATCTTGCAGGAGACAGATGGGTCTTGAATAATGATAGATTAACATAAACTTAATCAGGTGGTGTTTCTGATTGCATCTATTGTTCCTCATGTTTTCTCTTTGTGGGAATCAAATTGCACAGCTCCTCACACCTGCTATCTATTTGAAAAATACTCTTTCTCTTACGGGTAGGCGACCTTTTTTCTGCCAAGGGCCATTTGGATATTTATAACATCATTCAGGGACCATACAAAATTGTCAACTTAAAAATTAGCCGGCTATAGATTTATTGAATTTTGCCTGCGGTTGCCTTGGCAGAGCCAGACCAAATGATTTCATGGGCCTCATACCGCCCGCAGGCTGGACGTCCCCCAGCCCTGTGAGTCTGAACTGAAGAGTGAAGCCCAGCAGAGCAGTTTGCTTTCACCTGGTAATGTGGCAGTGCCTCCATCTCCCTTACTGCCTGCTGCTCCAGGCCCCATGCTGCATTCTCCAGTGGCCAGTCTTGAGTTTGAACCCCTCCTGGATCTGTAAGGAAGAATGGCTCTGCCTCTGCTTCCCTTGCTTCTGCTATTCCAGGCTTCTGGGTTATTTCTTTGTATGTTCATTTACTTTTTCCAACTCTAGTTATCTGCCAATATGATTTGACTCACTTCTCATCGAAAACTCTGTTAAAAAACGTCTATCTGATGCCCCATTATTTTACTTTATTGCAGCATATATTTAGTCTTTTTCTGGGGGTAGTAAGGTACAGAATTTTGTCCACCAGAAACTCTTTAAAGATTTGAAGAGAGATTCTTCTTAAAGAGAAATTCTCTTTAAATATTTGAAGAAGAGAATTATACTTAGCAGGGATTTCAACACATTTCCTTCTTTGAAGAGAAATGTGGACAGACACAGGATCTTCCAGGAATTCTGAAGTTGTCTGATGAGCTCACAGAGGAATAGTGGCTCCAGCTGCCACTGACAGTGGGGAGATATTAGAAGTGGTGCAGGAAACGCGGGAAAGACACGAACGTGAGGGAGTAGGTATCTGAGAAAACTGAGACACACACACACGCGCACACACACACACATACACATGCAGAGAGAGAGAAAGGGAGAGAGAAGAGGAGATTTTGTGTTATTTCAGACATCGTGGCTGCAGGTGGCAGAAAAGAAAGAGAAGATGATAAGATAGAAAATGAGGGTATTGCAGATATCTGCTGTGACTGAAAATATGTTCTCTATGATCAGGTAAGATTTTTTTCAATGAGGAAGACAGCATGTTCAGGCTGTAACTGGAGCCCAGATGTTTATTTGGTTTCTATTTGTATATCTTTATTCTATTTCAAAGAGATTTAGTGGAAAGGAAGTCAACTGTGTGCCACTCTGGTCTCGTAAATGAATTTTGACCGAAATATATTGAAAAATATCTGGATGTCTTCCTACTACCTTCTCATTTACATTAAGAATTATTCTCCCTTATTATAATATTTAATTTGTTTATTGTAATTTAAATATTTGAAGATCTTTTTAAAAATTTTTAAATGTCTTTTAAAAAATTGTTTTATTTATTTGAGAGGGAAGAGAGAGAAAGAGAGAGAGAGCGAGAGAGAGACAGACAGACAATGGTCTCATCTGCTGATTGACTCCCCAGTTGTCTACAACAGCCAGAGCTGGGCCAGGAGGAGTCTAGGAGCAGGAACTCAATCCAGATCCCTGAGATGGGTGGCAGGGACCCCATTACTTGAGCCAATACCTGCTACCTCCCAGGGTGTACATTAGCAATTAGCTGGAATTATAAATGGTACCTGGACTTGAACCCACGCAGTTGGATATGCAGGTGTCACAAGTGGTATATTAACTGTTGGGTTAAATGTTCACCCTGAAGGTCATCTTTATAATGAAATTATGGAAGCAAAAGTAGAGATATTTTCGTCTCTATCACCTATTGAAATTATATCATATTCATCTCATAGTATAGTATAATATACTCATATTATTAAGGATAATACTGATTATTTATCAATATATCATATAAATACCAATTATATCATGTTAAAAATTAGTTGCCTTTAGAATTTATGGGCTACTTTTGAAAGTTTTTGTACTTTCTAATACAGTCTCTACAGAAGCAGAATTAAGGAAAAAAGGTCACCATTTCTACCCTCACAAAGAATCCGTGGAAGTATTTATTTGTGGTTTTATGTCTGTTCTTTTTTCACCCCAATATATGATTTTAAATCTTAGCTATTCAGAGAACTTCAGGGGAATCTCCCTGATTTTTTAACTGCTTCTCTATTTTTCTTCTACAAACGATAAGATCATTTTTTTTTTTTTTTGACAGGCAGAGTGGACAGTGAGAGAGAGAGACAGAGAGAAAGGTCTTCCTTTGCCGTTGGTTCACCCTCCAATGGCGCTGCGGCCAGCACACTGTGCTGATCTGAAGCCAGGAGCCAGGTGCTTCTCCTGGTCTCCCATGCGGGTGCAGGGCCCAAGCATTTGGGCCATCCTCCACTGTACTCCTGGGCCACAGCAGAGAGCTGGCCTGGAAGAGGGGCAACAGGGACAGAATCTGGCGCCCTGACTGGGACTAGAACCCGGTTTGCTGGCGCCGCAGGTGGAGGATTAGCCTATTGAGCCACGACACCAGCTAAGATCATTTTTGTCTACAAAATTTCATATCTTTAAAATATCCAAACCCTCTTCAGAATGTCTGGTTATGGATCTTTTTTCTAAAATAATTGCATCTCTTATTTTCTAAAGCCTATGGTACATGCCCGGCAGTTTGCAGCTTTCCTTTCTTTCTCTACCACACACTCAAAATGACATGGTCACTTCCTGTGACTCCAGTCTCTAGCCATGTTTTCCATATTCCTTAGAATTGGATCTGGAGCATCCGGTCCCTTTGTAGCTTCCTGTGCCTTCCAAGAGATGAAATTACCAGCAGGACGAGTAAAGAACAAAGCAGATACTTAATTTTCAGCAGGAGGAGACATTGACAAGCTGTTGCCATCATTAGTACAACTGACCATTTTCACGGATTTCTGATTTCTGTTAGGAAAGTGATGGCTTTCGTCTGGTTTGGTGTCCATGGAGCATGGCCACAGCCGTTTCATCTGTGTTCGTTCTCTTTTATACCTGCACGGCTTCTAATGTGTGTGTGCTAGCAGAATCCTGGACTCCCAGATGGGGATTTGCCAGTGTTCCCTGGAGAGCTGCCATCTCTCTGGCTCCTTTCCTGTGTGTTTACTGGATGCATCCTTCCAGTATCGGGTTGTGAGTGCCAGCTCTCTGTGTCTCAGACTGTGCTTGCTGCGCTCTGTTACTGTTACTAGCTTTCAGTAGTTTTGTTGGGGCCATTCATTTAAATTTTGCTAGCTTTCTCTGGGCCTAGAAATGACTGTGGGTCACAGTTACGGCTTATCTGCTAGACAGTTCTTTGGAATTTTTGCTTTATTGATCTAGGCACCGCTATTTCCTCATTGCTCTCTTCTTTCTATCTTAAATGAGGATATTAGACTAGAGACAAAGCAGCCATTTTGTGACTATGAGGCAACCATAGGCTAAAAGTCATGAATTAAGGATGGAGTCAAAGTTTAAAGGAGCCCCAAGAGTTGATGACATTACCAGTTTGAGTTACCCTCGTTTGGAATCCTTGTGGAATGAAGACAATAAGCAGCTTATGTCCTTGTGATAGCTTTCTGTAACATGTAGAAAAAGGAATCCCCGACTGATTCAGTCATCAAGGCCTTTCCCATGTCTCAACCTCTCCTCCTTCTCTTGAGGGCCCCTCATTTTAATGAATATTGATCTCTTTTCTTCCTGAACTCTATAGCACCCCCACTTACAACTACTGTGGTTCCTAATCCTGCTGTAACAAATGACTGCAAAGAACAGGATGGGACTCTGCCAAACTCTTTTCATAAGGCCAGCATCATAATGATACCAAACCCAAACAAAGATACAACACATAAAGAAAACTACAGATACATAGCAGATACACAAGAAAGGAAGGGAATATATTGGTAAAGCCCCATCTGGGAATCCAGGACTTTGATATACAAACAGGATCCCTAATGCTCATATATGCAAAAATGCTCAGTAAAATACTAGCAAACTGAATTCAACACTACATAGAAAACATCATACGTCATGATTGAACGGGATTTATCCTAGAGATGTGAGAGTGGCCTAACATTCACAGATCAATATTAATCATAAATCCCATGACAGAATGAAGAAAAACCATAAAATCATCTCAGTAGATACAGAGACAGCACTTGACAAAATTCAACTTCTCTTTATGATAAAAACCATCTACAAATCAAGTATAAATGGAAGATAGCTCAAAATTATAAAGTCTGCAATATGACAAATAGATAGCCAATATCATACTGAATGGGGAAAAGCTGATAGCATTTCCCCCCAGATCTGGAACGAGACAAGGATGTCCACTGTCACCACTCTTATTCAATATAGCATTGGAAGTATTAGCAATGCAATTAAGAAGGCAAAGAAAGGGCACAAAAATCGGAAAAGAGGGAGTCAAAATATCCATGTTTGTAGATTACATGATACTATTCCTGGAAAAACCTGAACACTCTGCCAAAAAGCTATTAAAACTGGAAAACCAAGTCAGCAAAGTTTCAGATTACAAAATCAACAAACAAAAAACAGTAGCATTTTATACCCAAACAATTAACTAAGTATAAGCAATGTAATGGCTACATTGGCCGAAGCTGGGTTGATCTGAAGCCAGGAGCCAGGGACTTCTTCCAGGTCTCCCACATGGGTACAAGGGCCCAAGGACTTGGGCCATCCTCCACTGCTTTCCCAGGCCACAGCAGAGAGCTGGATCAGAAGTGGAACAGCCGGGACTTGAACTGCCGCCCATATGGGATGCCAGCACTGCAGGTGGCAGCTTACCCACTATGCGACAGCACTGGCCCCAGGTCCAGAGTTTTCATTATTATTTTTTTAATATAGGCATCATCAATAAAACTACTGATCATTTGATCTGGCTCTATCCCCAGCAATGTTATCTTCCCTGGAGTTCTGTCTGGCCCAGAGTTCCAACTCTGTCATCATGTGATCAGTTGTGCTTGTGTCCAAACCCCACCCTGAAGCTTTCTAGGTGCCCACCAGGAGTTCCCTCATTGGTATAACAATCGTCCACATCACTTGGTGTTTTAGCTGCTACTGCTGCTATAACAAGTTGTCACAGACCAGGTGGCTTAAACAACAGGAATTTATTTTCTCAACATTCTCAAAGCTGTAAGTAAAAGGCCAAAGTATCAGCAAGGCTAGTTTCTTTTGAGGTTTCTGTCCTTGGCGTCAGATGTCTTCTCCCTGTGTCTCTTCTTAGTCCTCCCTTTGCGTGTGTCTTTGTCACAATCATCTCTTCTTTTGTTAAAATTTATTTATTTGAAAGAGTGACTCTCTGTATCTCTCTCTCTCTCTCTCTCTCTCTCACACACACACACACACACACACACACATACACAGAAAGAGAGAGGGAAAAAAAAGAGAAAGAGAAAGAGAAAGAGAAAGAGAAAGAGAAAGAGAAAGAGAAAGAGAAAGAGAAAGAGAGAGTTCTTTCCCCAAATGACCATAACAGCCAGATCTGGGCCAGGCCAAAACCAAGAGACAGGAACTCAGTCCTGGTCTCTGTCTTGGGTAGCAGGGGCCCAAGCACTTGTGCCATCTTCTGCCGCCTTTCCAGACACATTAGCAGGAAGTTAGGTCAGAAGCAGAGTACTTAAACTTGAAGCAAGCACTCCAGTTCAGGATGCTCTCATCACAGGGGCAGCTTAACCTGCTATGCCACATTGTGGGCCCACTATTCTCCTCCTCTTATAAGGGCACCAGTCATATTGGATTAGAGTTCACCCTAATAAACTCATTTAATTTCATTACCTCAACAAGACCCTGTCTCCAAATTCAGCTGCAATCTGAGGTACTGGGTTTAGGACGTTAACATACAAATTTTCAGGAGGGATCCAATTCTGCCCAACACTCAGTAGATTCTGAGGATGGTTGAAGCTCTGTGCCAGGAGCCAATGGAAAAGACCAGAGATCATCTTTATTATTCTAAAATATTTTTCATGCATCCCACTTGCACACCTCCTTTAGAGAAACTCATGTACATTTTGGCTAAAGACCATGTGCCCTTCCTGAAGGCAGCACATTGCCTGCCCCTGTAACTCATCTTCTCCTTATTTTTAAAACAGTTTTATTATTTATTTATTTGAATGTCAGAGAAACAGAGGGACACATACACACACACACCCAGAGAGAGAGAGAGAGAGAGAGAGAGAGAGAGAGGGAATCTTCCATCTGCTTGTTCACTCCCCAAATGGCCTCAATAGCCGGGAGCCTGAACTCCATTCTACTGTCCCACATGGGTGGCAGGGGCCCCAGCACTTGGGCAATCATTTATTTGTTGCTTTCCCAGGTGCATGAGCAGGGAGCTGGATCAGAATGGAGCAGTCAGCATTTGAACTGGCGCTCTGATACGGGATGCTAGTGTTGCAAGCAGCAGCCTAACCCTCGGTGCCACAACACATTGTGCCACATGCCGGTTCCCTATAATCCATCTTCTAAAGCCCCTGAGATGCATTATGTCTCATTCTGTGCAGAGGCAAAAACTGGGAGGTGGCTCAGGGCGAAGTCCTTGATTTCAGGATCCCCCTCTGCTGTTCACTTCTCTACTTCTTGGCACCTACACTTCCTTTCTTCCAGCCCAAGCTTTCTCCTGCCCGACCAGCCAAGCAAGGGATCAGAAATAACCTGCTTCACATTTGACTTGCGTTTCCATCAG
Source organism: Oryctolagus cuniculus (assembly GCF_964237555.1). Classification (NCBI taxonomy): domain Eukaryota; kingdom Metazoa; phylum Chordata; class Mammalia; order Lagomorpha; family Leporidae; genus Oryctolagus; species Oryctolagus cuniculus. Next base: position 62,242,318 of record NC_091438.1, read on the forward strand.
CATGTCACCTCCTGGAAGTATTTGACCTCAAATCTTTTCTTCCTTCCTTGTATTCTTCAAAGGACTTCAAAGAGGACTTGCACATGCAAGGTTTCTACTCATTGGAAGGCAGATGATAATTTTAGGATGTTTTTCTTTCCCTGTGTCATTTTGAACTTATCAACTGTATGTCCAGAAAACTTAGATTCATTCCAATTTCTTATTGTATCTGTACTTTGCCCAAGTACAAATGCCGTTCTGTGGATAGAAACTGTATCTATGTTGCTTGTTAACAGACTCTGAGAACTTTACTGAGGCTTTACCTCCCCTCAGCTGTCGAAACTTTTGATTCCTGGGGGCAGGCGGCTTTAGGGAAAGCACAGAGAAGTGAACAGGAAATGGAGCTGGGGCAGGGCTGTTGTCTCAGTTTTCCAGAGTGCCCTGGGCAGCTGGAGTCGACTCAACAGGGCATCTCAGGGTCATCGCATTTTCAAACTGGGAGGGGAGAAGGGCACAAAGATCCCCTGTGAGTGCAGCGTACGTATTTGGCAAAATCAATGTTGTGGGGCTGGTGTTGTGGTGTAATGAGTAAAGCCACCACCTGTAATGCCGATATTCCAATGGGCATCAGTTCAAGTCTAAGCTGCTCCACTTCTCATCCAGCTCCCTGATAATGTGCCTGGGAAAGCAGCAGAAGATGGCCCGAGTGCTTGGCCTCTGTACCCAAATGGGAGATTGGGTGAAGCTCTTGACTCTGGGCTTCAGCCTAGCCCAGCTCTGGCTATTGTGGCCATTTGGGGAGTGAACCAGTGGATGGAAGATCTCTCTCTCTCTGTCTCTCAACTTTCAATTAAATAAATAAATCTTTTAAAAAATCAATATTGAGGGGCTGGAGCTGTGGTTCTAGTCCTGGCTGCTCCTCTTCCAATCCAGCTCTCTGCTATGGTCTGGGAAAGCAGTGGAAAATGGCCCAAGTTTTTGGGCCCCTGCACCCGTGTGGGAGACCTGGAAGAAGCTCCTGGCTCCTGGCTCCTGGCTTCAGATCTGTGCAGCTCTGGTTGTTGTGACCATTTTGGGGAGTGAACCAACGGAAGGAAGAACTTTCTCTCTGTCTTTCCCTCTCACTGTCTGTAACTTTACCTGTCAAATAAATAAATAAAATCTTTAAAAGTTTTGTTTAAAAAATCAGTATTGGAAGATAACATTCTCTACATATAGTTATTAAACATGTGCTCATATATTTGTAAACTTCCAAAGCAAAAGGGTTTATGTAGACCCAAATATAAATTTAATTTACTCCTTCTGGCTTAATTATCTGAGGAATAATTTTATCCTGATGTTAATTCAGAAACATGGCAACTTAGGACAGCCACCCAGAGGTTCTTTCCTATGACAACATGTTGAGAGCGTGGAGAAGCCAGAAAATTTTCCTTTTCCAGTTTGTTTTTTCCACATCTTTCAACAAACATTTAGAAGGGAATTCTACATGCTAAGCACCTGTTAGAAATAAACTGTCATGCACTGTGGCAAAAAATGACCTAAATGAAAAATCTCTGCGAGTGAGATCCCAGCAGAAAGAACGGGCCATCGAAGAAGGAGGTACATTTCTCTGAAGGGAGGAGAGAACTTTCATTTTGATTATGGCCTTATCTAAATAAGGTCAGAGTTTGTGATCTCAAGAGGCTTCCATAGCCTTGGCAGCTCATGGCAAGAGCCTTGGTGATTACTGACGTCATAATTAAGAGTGTCAATTGTTAAATAAACAACGAGAGTCACTGTGCATTTACTCCCCAGGTAGGATCTCTGTCCTTAATGTATTGTACTATGCGAATTAATGGTAAAACTAGTCTTCAAACAGTACTTTATACTTTGTGTGTCTGTGTGGGTGCAAACTGTTGAAATCTTTACTTAGTATATACTAATTTGATCTTCTGTGTATAAAGATAGTTGAAAATGAATCTTGATAAAGAATGGGATGGGAAAGGGAGTAGGAGATGGGATGGTTTGCGGGTAGGAGGGTGGTTATGGGGGGAAAACTGCTGTAATCTAAAAGCTGTACTTTCGAAATTTATATTTATTAAACAAAAGTTAAAAAAATAAACTGTCATGTTTATATAGATAGTGTAAAGCATATTACTGAAATTCTCTTGTAAGAAAAAGTCAGGGTTTTTTTCAGTTTTTAAAAATGTCAGTATTTGGGGCCAGCGCCATGGCTTAGTAGGCTAAGCCTCTGCTTGCAGCACCAGCATCCTATATGGCCGCTGGTTCATGTCCCGGCTACTTCTCCTCCAGTCCAGCTCTCTACTATGGCCTGGGAAAGCAGTGGAAGATGGTCCAAGTCTTTGGATCACTTTACTTCTGTGGGGACCCAGAGGAAGCTCCTGGCTCTAGGCTTTGGATTGGCCTAGCTCCTACCGTTGTGGCCACTTGGGAGGTGGGGGGGGGGGGGAGGCGGGGCGGATGGAAGACCTTTCTCTCTGTCTCATTCTCTCTCTCTCTGTCACTCTACCTCTTAAATAAATAAATAAGTCTAAAAAAAAGGTCAGTAGTTGTCAGTAGGAAATGAATAAGATAATTTCTTTCCACATTTATAAAATAAAACATCTTGGCCAGATGATGATTTTCAACATTTTTCCAACTCTAAAATTCTAGGATTTTATAGTCTCCGTCATGATTTCTATACCACAGAGAATGAGTGTTTATGGGCATGGAATTCCTTCCCAACTGAAAAATTCATTCAACAAGAGACCCTGGTTTTTCAGTGTCAGCCTGGCCCAATGAGGCTGGTGTTGCTGTTGCCAAAAAGAGGCTGCTCCTAGGTCCTCTGCCTGACTATAGAGACTGAGACCTTTTGTGCATTTTCATAAGATCACTGGAAGAAGCTCCTGGCTCCTGGCTTCAGCCTGGTCCTGCCCTGGCCATTGTAGCCATTTGAGGACTAAAACAATGGATGGAAAACCTCTTTCTCTGTATCTCCCTCTCTCTCTCTCTCTTTTAAATAAAATAAATAGACCTTTAAAAAAAGAAAAACAAAGGAAGTCCCAAAGAGAACAACAGTACTGTGGGGAGCAACCGGACTAGACTAAGTTACTGGAATTAAGACTTATTCTATGCATCTGCTCTCCCACAATATGGCGCTGGGAGAGAAGTAAACAGCTTCCGCACAGCTGCCTCCAGTTCAACTAATAAACTGTAGGACTTGCTCCTGATTGGAGGAGAGCAGCGTACTCGGCGTGTGGGCAGCCGAGTTGGGATTGGCGGAGGAGGACTATAAAGGAGGAGAGAGACGGCATGCACCAGGAACATCTATGGGGAACATCTAAGGGAACCCGTGCAGCCCCCGAGAAAGCCGGCCGGCGGTGTGCCGCTCCCCTGCGGAAGTGGGGAATGTGGCCAGGGGGAACTGCCCTTCCACGGAGGTGGAAGGGATAGTAGCCAACCCGGGAAGAACCAGCAGCAAACCCGGGGAGGGCCGAGCAGACGAAAGAACAGCGCAGGGTCCTGTGTCGTTCCTCCATGAAGAGGGGGAGCGACAAGTACATAGGAATAATGTATTTAAAAAACAAAACAAAAGGAAGGGAGGATGGATAGTTCCACCCCTTTGATTATGGAAGAAACCTTTCCTGGACCTACCCCATCTACCCCCAGCAGATGTTCCATGGTTGACTAGCAGTACTGTTTGACATCCCTGAGCCAAGGCTGCATGGACATTCTGTTGGCCAAGGAGAGGGCGGTAGGAACACATTGAGGAGGCAGTGTCTAATGTCTGTCTTGCCTGTTCTGGCCAGAACCTTGACAGATGTTCTAATTGGAAAGGGAGATGTGAAAGGTGTTTTGTTCACAAGTGTTTGTGTTTTGAGCTTTTCGCTCATTGCCCTTATTTTTCAGGGGCTCCTAGATAGCCTTGGGAAAAGTAAGGTTGAGCCTGTAGATGGTGTGGTGTTAAGAGTAAGGGACAGAGAACTGTACTGAGAGAACTGGGTGGGTGGAGGCCTGAGAGAAGGCTGTGCTAACAGCACAAGGGCTGCAAGTGAAGCAGGCCGTGGTGTGTGGGAATTTTTGGTCCTGCACTCTCCAATAGATGTTCTATTTGACTCTTGCTAAATGTCAGGGAAATTTGTAAGATTCCTGTGGTAGCTTGCACCAAAGTGCAACTCCACTGACATTTTAAACATCTATAGAATGTTTCATCTCAGGCAATTAACCAAAAAGTATGTAATTATCTTAATTCTCTGACCTATTGCCCAGGGGTAGATGATCCAGTTGCATGTAATGTGCTCATGACTTCTGATGTTGGATTTGCTCCCCTAGGATTAGGGATCAGCAGAAGGGTGCCTTTCTATTTGAAAACCTATTTTGGAATCCCCATAACATGTAATTAATTTGCTCATATAATTTGCTCAAGCTTGGTCAAGTTTGTGAGCTCAAGTCATTGTGTGGGTTAATGTGTGAGTGTTTTTAACGAGAGCACAGCATTGAGAAATGAAGGGTTGGAAGGATTAAATGAGATATGCAGGTGAGGCTGGCCCGGGCCAGTCGCTCAATAAATATTAGTTTCCTTTCTGCATCTAGATTCCTTTCAAAATTGCTGTTTCCCCAAATTCTCATTAAAGTGTTCTCAATGTCTGTCTTTAGAGCATCCCCTGCCTTCCCCTCAGAAGGGCAAGAAGAATTGTGTAGATCTGTATTTTGGAAAAGCAGACCAAATCGTTTCAATGTCTAGCTCCATTTTATCCCTTGGCTCTCCACTGGTAATTTTTTGTAAAGGAAGTGTAGGTTCGTGTTATTTCAGGGACTCATCCAGGCATACATGCCTAGAGAGGAGGGTGATTTGGAAATCTTTGAGAGGGATTCATCCTAAAATCTCCACCCCGAAACTCTTAGCTTCTGTGTGCGGGGCTGTTTGGTGACATGTGACCATTTTAATTGAGTAGATTACATATGCCATCCTTATGGACATGGGCGTGTGTGATGAAAGTGATGGGGGACTGGGAACTGGCTGCAGGACCCATATGTAGGACCTGGAGCCCTGTATTGGGGGAAGAGAGAGAGAGAGAGAGAGAAAGAGAGAGAATGTTTGAGATCTTGATGAAGTTCTGTTTAAACCATGAGCCCAGTTAGTTTCCTACTTCTCTTCCCTGGTCACCCCTCAAAATACAATTCTGCACTCCTGGCCTCTCCTGTACCCTGACTGCTGTGTTGGTTTGTACTTTTTCAGCCCCTGAGTCATCCTCCCACTGCCGAGCTTTCTGCCAGTCTTTCCAGTGCGTCCCCTGGAATCCCCGATCGCTGGCAGCTCCCCACCCTCATACAAAATTACTTGTTACAGAACGTTCCCTGCACTTCCTCACCTCAGCTGAAACCCAGCTCTCCCTCGGGACAGGGTTCTCAGATGGAGTTTGCTCTTTGGCCCAAGTCTCAGAGACTGAAGAGTTGGGAGGCAACAAGAGCATTCTCAGTCGACTTCAGCTACTTTGCACTTTGCTTTCCACTGGTCTCTACTTATAACCCCCCCTCCCCCTCACCTAGGCACACAGACACAATCTATCATAATTCAGACAGGATTACTAGAGCACACAATGTTGGATTCCAAGACTACATCAGATATGTAAAAAGGGGTGTATATGTTTGTCTTAAATGGATTTCCTTCCAGGGATTTCATAGTGTTCACTGCGAAGTTCCAAAGCAGGTGAATGCGGGAGGCGGATTGCCTGACCCTCCACTTGTGACCTTGGACAGGTTACTTTCTCTCTCTTAACTTCTCATAGGGGTGTTAGGAGAAATAAATGAGATACTGCATGCAAAGTGCTGAGCATACAGCCTGGTATACAAGCCGACACTCATCACATGCTAATGGTTGCTCCCATATTAGCGTCTTGATGTTACTTGTCACGGGGACTGCAATAGCTTCCTCACTGCCCTCGTTGCTTCTCTCCTTCCTCGATGTTCTCTGTGCTGCAGATAGAAAGTTGAAAATTCAAAGCAGATCACATCAATCTCCTTGTTAAGCCCCTTTCCTTACCACTGACTGTTTTCCCATTGCATCGAGGATAAAACAAACCCCCAAGACCTCTCGCTGTGTTCTTCTCGGAAGGCTCCCTGTGATTTGGCATTGCCTGCTCCATGACACTCCTGCCTTCACTCATTCCTTCATTCACTGTGCGCCAGCCCTGCTGGCCCCTGCTGCTCCTCCATCTCCCCATGCTTATCACTGCCTCGCAGACTTTGATCTCGCTGTGCCCCAACCTGCAGTATTCTGTCCTGATCTCTGCACGGCTGATGCCTTCCTATCGTCCACATCTCAAACTCAAAGGGCATCTCCTCGCAGTTTTCCTAGGTGTCCCGTCTGGTAGCTGTAATTGCATCACTGTGTTTTATTTTCTTTACAGTGCTCATTTGTTTGGTTTCATACTTATTGTCTGCCTCCCTGCACTGGATTTAAAAAGCTCCCTGAGAGCAGACATCCTTTTGTGTCTTGCTTAACACTAATCCCCAGTGCTAAGAGCCTGATATGTATTAGGAATTCAAAAAGTCGTTGTAGAATACACAATCTTAATAATTATACCCTGCCTAAAGACCAGGTTCCATCCAGAGTTACAAAGTGCTTTGACTGAAGAATTGCCCAGAGCTCTCACAGTGGAATCGGGAATCATTAGAATCTCATGGCCTGCCCGTTTCTGAGCTGATTTTCTTTATGCTGAAGACATCATAGATTGAATAACATTGCTCTCAGATATGGGGGGTTAAGCCTCACAGAGGGCCATTGCTCCGTGGGCGTTGGGAGTGACTATCACATACGAGTGAAGCAGAGCAGATGGGGAAGAAAACCGTTAGTGGAGAGCCATGGAAGCCACTCTGGAGGAAAAGGGGAGGGTCCCCTTGCAGTCGTCCCCTGCATGTTCCTGAGCCAAGTGTCACTTGTAAGTCACTCGTGACTTCAGTCCTTTGCTTCTCAAGGCAGCCCTCCCTTTCCTTCCCAAATTCAATTAAATCAGCACTAATGAGTGCTATGCAGAGGGAACACTTTTGTTTACATAATGCGGGGAATAATAATGAGCCAACATTAATGAGGATGTTACTCCAAATCAGAAAAATTGACTCTCCACCTCGACGGCCAGCATTTTTGTTTACAGGCTCCAAGTGGCAGCCTCCCTCTTGCAGGGACAGAGAGCCCTGTGGTCTTTGTTTGTCACAGTACCACTAAATTTTTCCTTTGTTTTGCTGGCTCATGTCAATTCAGTGAACCATGATTCTATTTTTCTGGCTACCGCCACTACTAAATTTTCTGAACAAACACTGAGCAACCAAGTTTTAACCACAATATAAAATTCTTCTCTTTCTGATTCTATAAGCAAAGGGCCATGGCAGTAGTTGGAGGGTTTGACGGATCATGTTTACCCTTTGATCATCTGTCGTTTTGTTAGAAGAAAGCATATGTCACCCTTTGCTCTGCTTTTAAAATAGATTCAGAGGAAGTGAGGAATTAATCTTAACCTTAAACACATTGAGCCCAGTATTTCCTATCCAACTGTAGAATGCACTATCTAGTTTCCTACACCTCGCCCTTGCTAAGTTTAGGTTCTTTGGACCAGCTGTTAAGAAGGAAAAGAAGGTGGGGGGGGGGCAATGCTTAGATGGATGAGGCCCCGTGCGATCCATTATCAACTTGGCTTATTTACTCACTTCTCCATCCCCCATTCCCTGCATAGATGGAGCCAGGCTAGACCAGAGCCAATGTTCCTCTTGCTTTTTCAGAAATTTGTTCCAAGATGTAATTGGCACGAATCCTTCTCACTGTGTGCCACTTCGTTATGTACTACCAACAGTGACAGTGAGCCCATCAACACTACACATCTTGACCCTCTTGGGACTCTCTGGAAAGGCAAAATTTTGTACTGCTTTCTAAAAATTGGAGCTAACAAAGGACACTGGCATATCATCCTCTCAGCTGCTCCACATGCCAATTGTTGTCTTTTAAGATTTAGCCGGCGCCGCGGCTCACTAGGCTAATCCTCCGCCTAGCGGCGCCGGCACACCGGGTTCTAGTCCCGGTCGGGGCGCCGGATTCTGTCCCGGTTGCCCCTCTTCCAGGCCAGCCCTCTGCTGTGGCCAGGGAGTGCAGTGGAGGATGGCCCAGGTGCTTGGGCCCTGCACCCCATGGGAGACCAGGAAAAGCACCTGGCTCCTGGCTCCTGCCATCGGATCAGCGCGGTGCGCCGGCCGCAGCGCGCCGGCCGCGGCGGCCATTGGAGGGTGAACCAACGGCAAAAGGAAGACCTTTCTCTCTGTCTCTCTCTCTCACTGTCCACTCTGCCTGTCAAAAAAAAAAAAAAAAAAAAAAAAAAAAAAAAAAGATTTTCCTTCGTTTGGTGGTTAACACTACTCTGATGACTGATTTGTAGATAATTCAGGAAGCAGTCTTCAACTCTGTCAGACAAACTTAAACTTTAGCCATTGCAGATGGTGGCACTTTGCAACTATTCTGTATTTGTCTTGGTGTGCTCAGTGCAGAACACTCTGATGTGGTTAATGCTTCTTGAGTTGAACCCGAGGCAGGGCCTACATACCCTTTGGGTGCCAATGGCCCTCTAGTACAGTGAGCTGGTCCCAGAACATGCACTTTCCCAGGGTGTGTCCATGGCGGGGTTCTTCCTGTCTTCTTGTGGTTCACCCCCTTCGGTCTGCTGCCCACTTATTTTCCATGTTGCCTGCCTGGGTGCCACCCTTCCTCTGCCACAGGAGGCTTCTGCTTTCCACATGCACACAGTGAGAATCAGCATGGGCTTGGCCAGGTCTGCAGTGCCTCTGGTCCTGTGACTTTGACATGTGGTAGAGCCTGGGAGACTTTTTTATGAAATGGCCAGTGTGAGGAAGAAAAATTGGAGGAGTAACTTGTTAGCGAAAGTAATAAACTCAACTTCCATGTGCCCATCATCCAGGTTCAACAACCTCCATGTTTTTGCTAGTTTGTTTTATTTATGAACTCTTCCAAATGTGTGTGTGTGTGTGTGTGTGTGTATGTGAAACCAAGGAAACTTCACCTTCTCAGAGAATGATTCCTATCTATTTCCAGTTTCATTTAGGTAAAAATAAAATTTCATAAATGAAAACTTCATTGTCATGTCTTTTGTTGCAACACCTTATTTTTAGGTCCAGGTCAGAAGGTTCTAGAATGTTTCAATTAAATGCTTGTCACGCAGAAAACAACCTTTTTCCAAGGCCTCATGTCCCCTCCACCAGTGGCTTTCAGCCACTTTCTTCTGTCTGATTGAATTCTTAAACATGTCCCGGGTAGGCTGCTGGTGGAGCTTATGTTGCTTTGTTGATCTGTCTGCTTCTGGCACCCACACACTGCAAATACAAGCTTCCTTTGGGCACTTAAAACCACTGGAGTTCAAACTATTCTTAATTGCTGTATTTTCAGTGAATGTCTTTTTGTCACAGTGCAATGACCCATTTATTTTTCAACCACAGAGCTGATGGAGATGGGCTGCCAAGTCACATCGGGGAGTGACTCGGAGAGAGGAGGCACGGGCAGCAGCCTTCACCCATGATCATTTGGGTAGTACTCATTTTTATGAAATATTTTTTTCTTAAATATTATCTGCTATTACTGGTGCCATCAAGAAAAGGGAGGTGAAACCATCTGTTTTGATTTACGTGATGCAAAAAATAAAAAACCCATAATATTACCAGACCATCTCATGAAAATTACTTGTTTACTAATGCCATTCTTGCTTCTAATGATTAAGCCACGGAATTTGAATAAGATCAGGAGATAATAAGCCTTGTTTTTGTTATCTGCCTGTTCTTGTCACTGCAAAGATTTCAATGTATCAGTCTTTTCCCTGCTTAGATGAGAACAAACTTAACAGAAAGATTTATGGATGGGACACAGCATTGTCAAAGGAAATTCAGGAGAATGGGCTTCAGGTTGTCCCAGACACACATGGAAAAAGACAGCTGATTTTACCCAGAGGCCTGGGAAAGCCTCCAGGCTGTGACTTGAAAGATGAGCAGAAGTTATGGAGGCAAAGGAACCGGGAAGCAGCAGGTACAAAGGATAGGATGGCTCCCTATTGTCTTGAAGGACAGGAGAAAAGCTCATATGACCTGAGCCCAAAGAGCAACCACAAAGCCATGCAAGGTGAGGCTGGGGACTGGGCAGGGCCAGATACCTACGGACTTTTAGCTTTTGTGCTGGGAGCCAGAGGGGAACCACTGAGGAGTTTTAGGCAGCATGCACCTGTGTGTGTGTGTGTGTGTGTGTGTGTGTGTGTTTGTGTAGTTAATAGGAACAGCTCTGTGATTTAGCAGAGCTCTGCTTTGGCTGCTGTGTGGGGAACAGAGGAGAAAGGAGGATAGGATGAGGGTGATGAGGATGAGGAGAGCCCAGATGGTCACCTGGGTGAAGGGATGTGGAGGTGGAGAGAGGAAACGGGTCTGTGTAGGATGAACGATAATGCCACGATCAGAGGCAGAGAGCACTGGAGAAGACTGGAATTGGACTGGGAACAGTCATGAAGTTGGCATTGGTTGTGCTGAGATTGAGGAGGCTGGGAGACGCCAGGAGGAAATGCTCTGTATGCCACCGGGGAAAGATCTGCTCTGGAGGTAGGACTTCGTACATCATGGACTTGGAGAAAATACGTAAATATTGGCTATTGGTGATGTCATCTTCATGTCAAGTAAATAATGTGTATTGAGGGCTAGTTCTGTGCCAAGCCCAATTACAAGTGCTTTACTTGTATTAACTCATTTAATCTCCATCACTGCTTTTGAGATATTTCCTCTCTTTTTACAGCTGAGGAAACAAACCACAGGGAGCTCCCCCAACTTGTTGAAGGTCAAACAGTTAGTAAGGCTTAGAACCAGGATCCAAGCCCAGGCTGATTCCAGTGGTAATGTCACTGACCATTTCACCACACTGCCTGTCTGGATCCCACTGTCAGGCTTAATAGCTAGTTCCTTGGATACAGACCAGTTTTAATATGTGGACTTGGCTGCAAAAGCTGTGCAATTAGTGTTTTGGGGGCTACAGGAGATGTTGGTGTTTCCGGTTGCCATGGTTTGCATAATATACATTCCTCACCTGCTGGAATGCGGCTGCCCTGAGTAGCAGCTGCCAGGAGTTGTAGAATGCACATATGCCAGCAGCCAAGCCATGCACATGGAGAAAGGGCAGGAATGAAGCGAGGCACGCGGTGATTATCCTCTCAAGCGAAAACATGTTTGAGATGCCTTCGGGTTACCCGAGGGCTCTGCATCGTTCCCCATAGCAGGGCTGATCCTACAAAAAGAATAACCACTGTTGTAGCAAAACTGTGGTCATTAACACAGACCAGCTTGGCCTTGGAGTTGTACAGTGAGCTGTCTGCATTTCCCCCAGAGATTGTGCAAGCCATGCTGCCATGGGAAAATAGCCCACCAACTTTATGGCAAACCCTGGTCACATTTTAGCATAACCCGGGGCACCTGTGGTAAACACTTGCCTGCGGCTGAGCAGGTGCCATTCCCTGCCCCAAAGAAGAGCAGTGGATTGGGGCAGGAGGCTAAGGCAGTGATCTCAACTATTGATCAGAGATGCTGATGGATGGTTCTGTTAGCTGGACAGGCTTTATCCTGCGTGGGCGTTTGTGTGCTTTCCTGCAGTGTTGTTGCAGCTGGTAACCGGTCCAGCCACAAGCAGCTTAATGCCCCATAAAATGATTAGATAAGGATGAAAGCAGGATCAGATTTGTGCGTCCTGCCGCACAGCTGAAGCACATTAGATCCAGCGCACTGGGTGCGGGCCTGCACAGTGAGAGGCCCAGCCTCACAAGGAACACCTGTGTCACCGCTTTCCTGTCTGTTCCCACCACGCGGTATCCATGCCATTGGGATGTCCCCCATGCATGCCTTCTTTTTTGCCACTGCAGAGTCATTTGCTTAAGAAATGATTTCAGGGCCCGGTGGGCAACTGGGTATGGAGAGCTCTCATTAGGTGCAACAGGAGATAGCGCCCAGTGTGTGCTCACATAGGAGGCACAGGTCTGCCCTCTAGGGCCTGCAGCCTCACGGGGGAGGCGATCAGTGATAAACCTGAGGCAGCCTGCGGCTGGGGACAGCTTTGGCTCACACTTACGTAAAGGACTGAGGGCCTCCATTAAAGGGATTCCTGCCTTGAGGTTAAGACTTCCTGGGCTGTAGAAACTTCCTTCTACCCAAACTTTGGATTTTTCAAATGGCCTTCCAGTGACCTTTATTTTTGCCCTTCTCAATACTAATAACACTCCTAGGCAGTAATGGAATACAAAATGCAGATAAAGAGAATATACAAGTCCAGAAGTTTTCTCTTTTGTCTTGGGGAAGTAAATGGATAGTTAGCATCTTCTAAATATAGCATTCTATGAAAGTTGGCACCTTTCGTAGACACAACTTAAATAGAATTGAGTGATAGGGTAGTCAAAATTGTCTGTAAATATTTGCCCCAGAAAGACAGAGTGGACTACATGGCTCCTGTGGCATACAGGACTTTAAAAATAGATGTATTGCTTTTTTTTTTTTTTTTTTTTTTTTTTTTACAGTTAGCACACCTTAAATAATTCAGATGCCTCAAGCAAGTCTGCCTCCTGTCTCCATCCTTTTGCTGTCTATGGTGACACCCCCCCCCTCACTGTTACAGGCCTGTGTGCTCCTCGGGAAGATACACACACGTGTGTGTGAGCGTGTGCATGTGTGTGCCTGGAGAGCATGCTCTATACACTGTTCTAAACACATGTACTGGAATTTTCTCCAAAATGGCTTAATTATACTAACAGCTGCATACATTTCCCCCATCAATTCTCATGTTGTTGTGATTTTAATACAAAGAGAACAGATTCAATGTAGTTCATAGATACAATTCTGAGAATATAATATTACTTCCCTTCTTCTCTCCCTCCCTTCTTTCCTCCTTCCTCCTTTCTTTTTTAATTTTTGAGATAACATTTTTAATTTATGATATAGTGAAAGGCTCACGGCTCTACTAAATAAAGTAATCAACGTATAAAAAGTAAAAAGACCACAGTTCAACAGGAATACAGGCAAGGATACAAACAATGATCAAGTGAAAAGATATCCATTTCACTCAGATACAGATTGTTAAAACTATTGTAGTATATCTATATGCATTAATTACCACAAGTGAGAGAAAATGTGATGTTTTCTTTTTAGTTCTGGCTTATTACACTCAGCATAATGATTTCCAGTGGAATCCATTTTGTTGCAAATGTCAGAACTTCACCCTTTTCATGACTGAATAATATTCCACCGTGTATGTTTGCCACATGTTCTTTACCCAGTCATCAGCTGATGGCCATCTAGGTTGATTGCATATCTTAGCTATTGTGAATTTAGTTGCTATAAACGTGGGAAGGAAATCTTATGCTGATTTCATTTCCTTTGGATGTATTCCCAGGAGTGGGATAGTTGGGTCATATGGTAGATGCACTTTTAGTTTTCTGAGGAATCCCCATGCTGTTTCCCTTATGGATTGTACAGGTTTACACTCCCTCCAGCAATGCATTAGGATAGATTATTCTCCACATCCTCACCAGCATCTGTTATTTTGATATACTACATATTTATACTTCAGATGTTTGGTATGCTTCTGTTTATAGACACAGCATTTTGTCAATATTTCCACAACTCACCTAACCCTGGCCTGGTCTGATTTGGACACCACCATTATGTCCAGTTTTCCTGTTAGAACTTGAAACTGCTCAAGGACAGCAATTTCATCTTGTCTGAACCCTGAACCCACATCACTTAGCATACCTGGAAAGCGGCGGATGCTCAGGAAGTATTTGGTGAGTGAGTAAACTACAGGAAAAAAACGTTTGAATTTGCTCTTCAAGAAACTTGTCTCACAAGCGCCCAGCATAGCTTTATTTTTCCATTGTAGCTGCCCTATGTCCTCATTATGGATATTGTAAGCACTCAGGACAATAGAGAAGACTCACAGCTGGGCTACTTAGAGGCACCGTGGTCAGCACTCTGGTATTGAACACATTTTAATGCAATTGTCATTTTATTTTTCCCACCTTTTAAAAAAAGATTTTATTTATTTTATTTGAGAGGTAGAGTTGCAGACAGTGAGAAGGAGAGACAGAGAGAAAGGTTATCCTTCCGTCGGTTCACTCTCCAAATGGCTGCAATGACCAGAACTGCGCTGATCCGAAGCCAGGAGCCAGGAGCTTCTTCCCGGTCTCCCATGTGGGTGCAGGGGCCCAAGGACTTGGACCATCTTCTACTGCTTTCCCAGGCCATAGCAGACAACTGGATTGCAAGTGGAGCAACTGGGACTAGAACCAGCGTCCGTATGGGATGCCGGCGCCGCAGGTGGAAGATTAACCTACTGCACCATAGTGTCGGCCCCTATTTTTCCCCATTTTAATCCTGCTTTTTTTTTTCAGTAACATCCCAAGATGCACATTTCTCCATGTAATAAAAAACTTCACATGCATATTTTAAGTGATTACTTTGCAATGGCGATACATTTTTAATTATTAAGATTTTTTTTGTCTTCCTGAATACTCGGCCTTCTTTTCTCCTTGGCCAAGATATCCTCCTGCCTGGTGTGGGAATGATGCCAGGACAAAGACAGATGCTACTCAGCTCCTGGCGTGCAGGAAGGCTCACTCTGTGGGAGGAAGGGTCTGCTCCATTCCTTTAGCCACTGCCCTCTCTCGCATGTGACAGCCAGGCCTGGACATCCAGACCACAGAAGTCTCCCTTGGTGTAAAGAAAATGTCCCTTCTGCTCTCAACAGTGATTCCGGCGGGATGTTGGGCAGCTGATTTAGGCGGATCAATATGCCAGAAGAGAGCAGAATAAAATCCTGTTTTCTTTCTGTCCTGGATGAAATGGGACAGAAGCCACGGCAAGGGAGGAAAGTGAAAGAATTAAATGTAGTTCCCAATTTACTCTGCATTTTGTTTTTGTTTTTAAAAAGATTTATTTATTTATTTGAGAGGCAGAGTTACAGACAGAGGGAGAGACAGAGAGAGAGAGAGAGAGAGAGAGCGAGCTTTCTTCTACTGGTTCACTCCCCAAATGGCCGCAACAGCCAGAGCTGGGGCAGTCACAAGCCAAGAGCCAGGAGCTTCTTCCAGGTCTCCCGTGTGTGCATGGACCCAAGCACTTGGGCCATCTTCCACTGCTTTCTCAGGCCATTAGCCAAGAGCTTGTTTGGAAGAGGAGCAGCCAGGACATGAACCAGCGCCCATGTGGGAGTGGGTTCCGCCGGCAGAGGCTTAGTCTACTATGCTGTAGTGCCAGCCCCACACTGTGTATTTTGTAAGTGGAGGCTGCCAACAGGCACTCTCACTTAGAATCCTTGAGAAGAGGTCAGCGTAGCAGGCGGTCAGCATTTTACGAGAAGGGAAAGCGAACATAAATTTTTCTGGGGCGATGTTCCGTCGTAGGAGACGCCTCCCAGCACTGTGGGTGACGCGGACCTAGGCACGTGTCCGGCTGGCAGTGTGGCGGACTGTGAGGCTCTGCTGGTTGTACTTGGCATCGTCCCCTGGTGGGACAGCTTGCGGCGAGCATTATCAGTAACTTCCTCCGGGCTGCGCAGTGTAGGGAGAAGCTGCACTGGTGCTCAGGCAAGCTCTGGTTCTCGCCACACTTGGTGCTTCACAGATCTTGCCTGAAGCCCGGCCCCGTTTGACATGGGGGCGACAACAGCCGCGGAGAAGCCCGTGGCCCGAACCTGGCCTCAACGTCGCACAGAAAGCCCTTTGGACCGGGGCCCGAGACCCCAGAAGGCGGAGGAGGACAGCAACAAGCAGGTGTCTGTGCACAGAGGTCAGGGAAGGGACCCGGCCATCTCAGCCTCACAGAAAGTGAAAGAAGCCGGAAGAGATTTTTCCTACTTGCTAGTGGTGCTTATTGGAATCGGCATCGCAGGTGGGTTGTTTTTTGTTTTTGTTTTTGTTTTTGTTTTTGACAGGCAGAGTGGACAGTGGGAGAGAGAGACAGAGAGAAAGGTCTTCCTTTGCCGTTGGTTCACCCTCCAATGGCCGCCGTGGCCGGCGCGCTGCAGCCGGCGCACCGCGCTGATCCGATGGCAGGAGCCAGGTACTTCTCCTGTCTCCCATGGGGTGCAGGGCCCAAGCACTTGGGCCATCCTCCACTGCACTCCCGGGCCACAGCAGAGAGCTGGCCTGGAAGAGGGGCAACCGGGACAGAATCCGGCGCCCCGACCAGGACTAGAACCCGGTGTGCCGGCGCCGCAAGGTGGAGGATTAGCCTGGTGAGCCGTGGCGCCGGCCAGGTGGGTTGTTTTACACGATTTTCAAAGAACTTTTTTCTGCATCCAGTCCTAATAAGATATATGGGAAGGCCTTAGAAAAATGCAGATCACACCCTGAGGTGATGAGTGTCTTTGGTGAACCTGTCAAAGGCTATGGTGAGATGACGAGATGTGGCGGAAGGCAGCATGTCAGTTTTATTGAATATGTAAAAGATGGGCTGAAATACATGCGTGTGAAATTCTACATCGAGGGCTCTGAGCCAGGGAAGCAAGGAACAGTGCACGTGGACGTGAAAGAGAACCCAAAGACTGGCGAGTGTGGTTTTCGATATATATTTGTAGAGGCTGGCTCTTACCCTGGAAGAACTATTGTCACTGAGGATAATCGATTTCAAGAGAATTAAAAGAAACCCTGCAAGCCTGCTGTTTCTGGAGGGATGGTGAATGGTACAAGTGGTCTTCACAGGTCTTCCAGGGTCCATTCAGAAGAATAGGCAGGGAAGGGTACTGGCTCACAGGAGTGAGTTTAGACAGGCTAGAAGAGCATGACGCAGAGCACGTTCTAGTTGTCCCACTGATTGTCAATCAGGGATAGTAGTTCTGCTGTACTCAAACACCTTTGTGATGAGAATTTCTTACTGAAAACTCCACACTATGTTAATAAAAACAGATTTCAATAAAAAAAAAGAATCATTGGGAGGAGACTTCTGTGCACAGTGGGGCAGCCCCTGGCTAACTGAGGGGGAACTGTGTGGTCTGAGCAGACTGGAATGGGTCTGGTTAGGGTGTTGTTATTGCCAGGTGTCCCGACTGAGTTGGAAGCTTGCAGGCATGAGATGGGGACCGTGTGGGGGACAGGGTAACTCAGCAGCTGACGCTGGGGGTGGCCTGGAGTCTGTGGCAACCGCTTATGGTCATTCAATGGCCATAAGTGAGACAAGGCCTATTCAGCCAAAGGACACTCAGTATTTGGCCAGACCCAGAGTCGAGATGTAGCTCTACTGGTGGTTTTCTGCAGTAGCAAATACCAGCAAGATGCAGCACAACCTTCCATCTGCTTGGGGACCAGAGGTGGAAGCCGGCACCCTGCTCAAGGTTACCCCTTTTTTTTTCACTGGCCAAAGGACACACCCCCTGGGTGTGGGGGCCTGCGGTACTCCCATATACCCAGATCTGCTCTGAATGAGAGAAGCAGAAGTGGAACTCTGTGAGAGCTTTAACCCTTTTCTTCAAGGAGACTGAATACTGCCTGCCTTGTCAAGGTAGATTAACCTTTACATCAGATGGGACTATAAGCCAATCATTCCCCCACTGATCCGCAGAGTAAAAGCCGAGGAGTGAGAGGTTACATAAAGCAACTACGGCCTTTTGCACATAGGAGGTGTGAATTAATTCCGTGGCTCCTACTGAGCATAGCACTCTACTAACCATAATACATTTACCCATTTCCCTCTGGCTGAAATTTAAATTTTCTCAGTTTTTGTGTTTTTTAGGAATGTTAAATAAGTATCTTTTTGCAGTTAAATTTGTGGTGCAGCTGAGCCCTGTCTGGAGTCCTTGCTGCCGTCACCACGTCCCTGTGATGGTGGCCTCCTGGCTCAGCTGCCTGTCCTCTGCCTTTCTATTTCCTCTTTTTGCTTCATTTCCTCTCAGTTTTGCTGAGGCTGTTTGCTTACCAACTTCCTTGCAGGGAATCAAGTCTGCCTGGTCCATATCCATGTTCATTATCAACACAGCAAAGCCCATGATTAATCTCACACCTCTCTCCTTAGACAAAATGTCTTACAATGCAGTACACGAGTGCTTGGGGAGATAGACTTTCCTCGAAGCATCTTCAAAACCAAACAGTAGGGAAGTTATCACACAAATGATTAATGGAGTCTGAACAGAGCCGTCAAAACAGCCTAAAATACTGTCGAAGATCAGAGATTACAAATCAGCACATAAAAGGAGTGAGCTTGATTTCTTAAATGACTAAATTTTGTAAAGTACTGACATCTTTTAAACAGAATTTCCAGAGCCAGAGTCAACTTCAGATTCCTTTTCTCTTGCCTCAAGCATCAACTGTACTTGGCAGAGCAGGCAGGAAGTTAAAGACCCTGCCCAGTACAGCCAAATGCCTTCTATATGCCAAAAAGTCTGAGGTTGAAAGTAGCCTGATAACCTGAATGCAAGCATTCTGAACTTGGCATGATTGTATAGCATGAGGCTCTTGGGAGGATGATGATAAATGTAATTGGCAGACTGCCCCTGCCTTCTTAGAGGTAGAACATGGAAGAGAAAATGTGCAGGAAGCCGGCAAAGGGAACTGCAAGTATAAGCCCTCTCTTTGCTTTCAACTTCAGACATCGAGACCTGGTGGACAGTTGGAGGGTGGGAGCATAGAGATGGATGGAAAAACCCCACATGTATTCCGTAGAGCAAATATCCACAGGACACTTTCCTGGACTGGGACCCCTCCGCTAGGCTAGGTTCAAAGGAGTGTTTCCTGTGAACCGGAGCTGGCTAACCTAATTTATCTCTTCCTCCTTGCATCTATCCTGGCATTTTGTTTGTTTAGAGCATGGAATTAAACTTTTATATTTTTCTGTGCTTTAGCATTTTAGTTAAAATTTAGTAGATTTAAAACCTAATAATAATATTGAACTATATGAATAGGACACGGTATGTTACTCTCTTCATGACAGGTCGTATCTCATGGCGTCAACACAACAGGGAGGTCACCAGAGCAGCTATTCTTTCCGTTCCATAGATGAGGTCGCTGAGGCCCAGGGGCTCCTGTGCTCCAGGTCAGGGTTATAGAACTGCAAGCGCTGGAATTGGAATCCAAGTTTTCTGATTTGGAAGCATTTTCTTTTTCTATTGTTAGATCTCCAACCTTTCAATCCTTCAGTCCAGTACAGCAAGGATTTAGTTATATGAACTGTAACTGAATGTGGAATGTATAAGCGTTTAGACTTTCTGTGACTGCGATGTTGACATCAAGCAATTATTTAAGAAACATACCGAACATCCTAGAGGGTCAGGCATTCGGCTCAGCTCTGGAACTAAACAATCAGAAAGATGCTCACAAACCACTGATTGATTTTCCCAGGAGATACAGCCATGGGAGGCTAAATTATAAAATAATTTGACGGTTACTCTTGAGGACATATAAACAAGAGGGCGTGGGAGTGTTTAGGATGCAGAATCTAATTCTGCTAGGGGGTTTGGGAAAGGAGGTGATACCAGACTTGTGTCTTCAAGGAAGAGAGAGGTCTCACATGGGGAAGAAGGAGGGGAAAGTAGTCTAGGAGAGGGCCTAACCTAGGCATCGCACCAAGAGAAATGTGCAGGGTGGATCTAGAACATGGTGTATGTGGGTTGGATAAGGGCCAGCTTGTAAGGAATTCGTGTTTTCCCATGTAGGCAATAGGAGACCACCAGAGGACATGATACAGATAATTTGACCCAAAGGGGAAGAGTAAACAAAATGGGTACTCTGGGTCTCAGCCATTTGAAAATGAATTTTCATGAATCTTGAGCAATGGTTCTCAAACTTTAGTATGCACCAGAATGACCTGGAAGGGGCTTATTGAAACACGGATAGCTGGATGCCATCCCGGAACTTCTGATTCATGCTAGAGTGGAGATGGGAAATTTCTATGTCCTACAAGTTTCCAAGCGATGCTTATGTTGCTAGTCCAGGGTCCTTTTTAGAGGACTGCTGCCCTAGAGCTTTTGGAAGTCTTCTTGGACTTGGAAAGGCTTAAAAAAGACCAGCTGTGATTATTAATAATGCACAGTTGAAACAAGAAGTATTGGTTCAGACATTTGAGATACAATAAGGATTTAGGTTTTTGAAAAATTTGAACCAAGGGTTGAATCATCATCTAATAATAGGGAAAGTAGATGTATGCATGAGTCACTGTGCTAACTGCTCTACAACGGGAGCTAATTGAGCATGGCTTCTTACTCCAAGAGTTCAGAATACTGTCCTGGGTGAGGCTGGGACAGATAGTAACTACAAGTTTGGTCTACTTCTACAGCCCTTCTGTTATTTTTATTCCAGAAGAGTCTAGGAAACAGAGCAGTATCTGAGGTCAAAGTTGTTATAAATTCTAAGAATTTCAATGAAATTGTTGTCATGTCAGTGCAGTTTTGGTGGGAGGGAGGAAGGAAGCGTGCAGCAATCAGGGATCTTCTTATCATGTGATCAGATTTCTTATGACTGAGAATCATCTGACAATTAGTTGGGCGGAAATATAGGAAAAGCCAGGAACTGAGTAATAACAGGAACTCCATCAGGAGTGCAGAGCTGGCTCATGTCAGGAATGTAAGACAGACGTGGCTTCTGTTTGTTTATAAAGTAGATGTCTCTAGTATTCGTGCTTTATACTTGTGCTGCAAGCTGTAGTATCCTTTGTCCTGGTGCAGGCAGCCTCTGAGTGTGAGCTCCCTGAGTTTCAGACGAGCCTTCCAGCAGAGTAGTGACTCACCTTCTCTGACCTCCAGTCTGCACTCCTGTTCCGGGGAGTCTGTTTCATGAAATATTGATAGAGAAGATTACTCCAGAGCGATGCATGCAGAATGAACGATGCTCCTTTGATGTGTTAAGCCACCTCCCTGCCTTAAAGACTGTGAGGCAAAAATAGCCTTTAAAAGCTGCTGTTCTTAGGAAGAATACTCACTTGATTGGCACTTGCACTTAAATACGCATGGCTGATTTCAGCCCTCTCTTTTCATAAGTGGCTCCCGGACATAACACCCCGAAGCTCTGGCATAGGCTGAGAGCTCTGTTTGCAGGACAGTATGTGGGAAGCCCCCATCTTCATCCGGTTTGCCACGGTCAGTTCATCTCTAATGTGTCTGCCTCTTATTGCCCTTGTCTCTGCTCCATTCTCTTTAGAACGGTGGTTTTCAACCTTTGTGCCCAGGCACTCAGGTGGACTTGAACCCCTCACAGGTATAAAGACAAACTTTGATTTACAGATGACAATAATCTTGACTACAACTAAGTATAATAATTACAACGGAAGTCACAGCACCACAACAACATTTATAGAATGCTTACAAGGGGTCTAGCCATGCTGTAAACACTTGACATAGCTGGATTTAGGAAAGCCTCAGGAGAGGCCTGCAAAATATATTCTGTTGTTAGTCCCATCTGCAGATGAGGAAACTGAGGCAGCCCAGAGTAACTTGCCTGAGGATCCAGACGAGTAAGATGCAGGCCTGGGTTTCAGAAACCGTGGTCTGGAAGCCCCGTCAGGATGAAACGACATTCTCCATCTCCTGTGTTTCCTAAGAATTCCTGCTCCTCCTTCCAGCTTCAGCTTGATTGTCTTCTTTGTAGCTCTCTCTGCTTCCTTCCTCTCCTAGAGAAGAAATCACTGCCTCACCTGTGCTCCAGCAGCACCTCCCATACAGTCATCCCTCAGAGACTGGCAGCAGAATGCCCCGTGGGGACCAAAATCCAAGGATGTTTGGGCCAGCGCCGCGGCTCACTAGGCTAATCCTCTGCCTGCGGCGCCAGCACCCGGGGTTCTAGTCCCAGTTGGGGCACCGGATTCTGTCCCGGTTGCTCCTCTTCCAGGCCAGCTCTCTGCTGTGGCCTGGGAGTGCAGTGGAGGATGGCCCAAGTGATTGGGCCCTGCACCCCATGGGAGACCAGGAGGAAGCACCTGGCTCCTGGCTTCGGATCAACTCAGTGCACCGGCGGTAGCGGCCACTTGGGGGGTGAACCAACGAAAAAGGAAGACGTTTCTCTCTCTCTCTCTCTCTCACTGTCTAACTCTGCCTGTCAAAATAAAATAAATACAAGGATGTTCAAGTTCCATATATATAATGACATAACGCTTCCGTATAAGCTGCACACCTCCTACTTACAATACTGAATGCAAGACAACTGCTCTCTAAATAGTTATTTTGCTGTATTATTTAGGAAATAATCACAAGGAAAAAGAAAGCTACATGTCCACACAGGTGCAGATTTGTTTCAAGTAGTTTTGATCTGCAGCTGGTTGACTCTCTGGATGTGGACCCTGCAGATAACAAGGGCAAGCTGCAAACTGGTGATGATGCCTAGTCCACCCCTGCTGATTGTTGATGCATCAGTAATTCTGCTAGTTTGGGAGGTCCATAGGCCTGTGACTCCTTTATGCCTGTGTCTTTCTGTCTCCTGCAAGATATAAAGGGTCAGTAATCCTCTGTAATTTTTCTTGTTGAGTTGAGCCAGTAGAAATGATGATCAGTTATGTACAGTTTTAAAAAGGAAATTATATCTTATAATATATGTTGAAAGCTGATCATTTGAGTTCTGAATTCTGTTTCATTCACTTATGCAAAAACTATTGACAGAGTACCCAAAATATTCTGGGATGCTGTGTCAGGTCTAGGGCTACAACAGTGAGCAGGGCAGATAGGTGCCTTTGGGGCCTTAGTGGCTGGTACAGGTTCAGGGTACTGTGAAAATGTGTAGCAGAGGAACTAACCTGGCCTGAGGGTAGGTCATGTTTCCCAGGGCTAATGCCATCTAAATTAAGATTTAGATGGGCAGATGAAGAGTGGAGAGAATTATTTTCTGGGCTCTGACTCGCCTCTAAAATGGTATTGTTCTCACCTGCTTCTTCGGGTCCTGACAGTTTTTTAAGACTCAGATAAAGCTTTGCTTGCACCAAGTACTATCTCTGCATATTTTAGCTTTATAATTTCTTTTCTCTGAACTCGAGTCCTACATTCAATAATGTTTTAAAATAAATGTCAGCCTCAGGAATGTGTCTCAGACTGGAACACTGAGTTATCTCACCTTTCTTCTTCTTCTATTATTCATATCTTTCCTTTCCCAGAAGAAAAAACAGGCTTTGTGAGGTTGGGTGGTTTTCTCAATATCTCATACCCAGTAAGAGCTAAGGAGAGAATTAGGTTTTAAATTTAAATCTATTTGGCTGGTTTTATTCTTCACAAAAGTATTGAAAAGTAGGCATCATCATCCCCATTTTGTAGAAAGAATAATTGATCCAAGATCACAAAACTCCTGAATGTGGCAGTATCTGGATTCTAATTCATTTCCAACTCCAGAGTCTGAAAGAGCTGGTTCTAAGTCAGAAAGTATTTCCAAGTACTCCCTGTCTGAGCACATGTCCCACCTCTGCACCTGCCATTCTGAGGCTTCTAAGAAGGCACTGTTGTGGCTCCAGAGACTCCAGACTCTTGCTAATGCATGTTTTAAAATAAATGCTTGCACTGGCCGGTGGCATCGCCATTCCCTGGAGTCTCAGGTCTCCCCAGACCTGCTGAAGCCAAACTTACATTGTAACAAGATTCCCATAGAATCCCAGATAAAGTACATTAAAGATGGGAAGTTCTCGTCTAGACAAGCTGGTGCCTTTTTGCATTTGTAAACTGTGGAGAGCTGGTCTTCTGGGTTTAGAGCCTAAAGACAGGCCAGTTTCTGAGCTCTTTAGACTGAGGAGGGGTGGGGAGAGTGTGAGAGGGAGAGAGAGAGAGAGAGAGAGAGAGAGAGAGAACTAGGGCTATAGATCTGGACTTTCTTAATGACTTCCAGGACTGAGCTAGACTTGCTTATTAACTCCCAGGAGGTCCTCACTGCCTGTCCATGTGGAGATTGGGCTTTTGTCCATTACAACAGCAAAGGCCCCTCTATAATTCCTGCTCCTGGTTAGCTGAATTTTTAGCCTGTGGGCTTAAACTATAGATTGAAATGTAAAACACAAATTACACAATGATTTAAAACATCTTTGTGAGGAACAAAGAAATAAATACTTTGCCCATATTACAAAGTGACCTAGACTTGCCAAATAACATTTCTCGTAAAAACTGGCAAACTTGTGGCAGATCTATAATTAGCATCTCGTTTACATGACTCCCTTGTCAGTGTTCCAGCCAATAACAGCATTGCTGTGTCTTAATAAAATTCTTCATCTTCATCTTTATAATTAACCATTCCCTCTCATTTGTTTATTTATTCATTCATTCATTCATGAACATTTATTGAAGGCCTACTCTGTGGTAGGCAGTACCCTTTTCTGAAAAAAATTATATTTTGTTATGGATCTGTATGTCAAAGACTCTGAAAGACTGAGTAATTGCTACCTGAGATGGTAACAGAATGGTTTAACTTACTTTCAGAAAATCATCTGTTCTAGTTCCCTTTCTATTTGAAGGAAAGGACCTCAAAAACAATGCTGCTTGTGGCACTGTGTATGGTTATACTTCCTCCTGGGTGTGGCACAAGCACAAGGAGAGAAAATTAGATTGGATACAGCAGTCCTAAAGTCTCAGATTGCCTTCTTTTCGGCTCTGATCAGATTTTCAAGTCTAATTCTCTTTAATGTAAAACCATTTGTGTGTGGTGGTGGTGGAGAAAAGAGAGAGAGAGAGAGAAAGAGAGAGAGAAACTCATCGGTCTGTATAAAGCCCAGGACAGTGAGTGGTTTGGTTTTATTTCTGTTTCTTACGGGAAAGAGACTTATTTCCAACTCCAAGTGCCAGAGCTGATAGCAGGTATTTAGCATTGACTTTTTCCTCTCCAGAGTTTAGTCTATAGGGCTGTGGTTGTAACATTAAAAACAGCTTTGAGTGTGTTCTTCCTGGCTCCAAGTAACATGACAGAAGGGCTTTTCCAATGCCCATCAGGGAGATGTGAGGTCCAGAACACTTCTCCTCCTTAACAATTGGGTCATGACGGGGCTGGCGCAGTGGTGTAGTGGGTAAAGCTGCCACCTGCAGTGCTGGCATATGGGTGCTAGTTCGAGTCCTGGCTGCTTAACTCCCGATCCAACTCTCTGCTATGGCCTGGGAAAGCAGTAGAAGATGGCTCAAGTCCTTGGGCTCCTGCACCTGCATGGGAGACTTTGGATCGGCCCATCTTCGGCTGTTACAGCCATCTGGGGAGTGACTAGAGGTTGGAAGACCCTCTCTCTCTGCTTCTCTGTAATTCTGCCTTTCAAATAAATAAATCTTAAAAAAAAAGAAGGTCATGACTAACTTAAGATTTCACCATTGGGGGATAATTGCAAGTTTTCCAGACTGGTGTGATCTGTGGTTCCAAAAAGCATCAGCTTTGGAAATGTGTATACGGTTTGTCTACGCCCACAGGTGCTTATGGAGCAATCAAGCAAAGAGACATAATGAATAGATTTACAATGAGTTTTTCTAAGCTTTAAAAAATTTTTGTTTATTTGAAAGGCAGGCAGACAGACACACAGAAAGAGAGAGGGAGGGACTGTCCATCTGCTGGTTCACTCCCAGTTGCCTGCATCAGCCAGGGCTGGGCCAGGCTAAAACCAAGGGCCCAGAGCTCAGTTTCAGCCTCCCACATGGGTGGTAGTGACCCAAGTATTTGAACCATCACCTGCTGTCTCTGAAGGTGTGCATAAGCAAGAAGCTGGAATTGGAAGTGGAGCCAGGACTCAAACACAAGCACTCTGATATGAGATGCTGGCATGAGCGCTGTCTACCACTGTGCCGAATGCCTCACCTGCCAAGTTTGTTCTGAACTCTGTGTGTGTGTGTGTGTGTGTGTGTGTGGTTTTGTTCAGAGGCCTATTTTCAGAATCTATATTTCACATTTCTTAGCCAAAAGGTGAATAGAAGCCCCTCTCTGTAGCTGTCACATTCTGAAATGGAAGACGCTCATCTAATCACAACCAGAAGACCAGTCACCCTGTGAAGGCCCCACGAACAGGAAATCCCCTGCCCTGCCCTTCCGGCTGGCTCTTGCATTTTCTTGCATTTGCTCCTGCAATCGTTCAAAACATGAGCTTTACTTTCCGAGATGAGGAAGTCTAGGTCACATCCTGTGGGCACGGGCTGACAGATGCTCATTCTCATTTTCGCTTATCTCAGATCTTGCTACAGCCTCTCTTGTTTACATAATTCATTCATTCTGTCATTCTACAAGTATCTGCTAGGTTTGCCTGTACCAGGTACCATGGGAGAGGCTGGGGATGGAGATGGGAGATGAATGAGGCACCGTATCTTTCTTCCAGAAGCTCCTGTTTCCTTAGGGAGACAGACTGCAGACTACAACAATAATGGGGTTTTTAAAAAAGGCCTCCACATAGAAATACAGGAAGATTAGAAGAGTGGAGGAACAACTGGCTCTGTGTAAGAGGGCTGAAGGAGACCCTGCCCACCCTGAGGGATTCTATGAGCCGAGCGTTCAATGGGGGAGTCTGGGCCAGATTCTTCTCTCGCTCAGTGACTCTACACTGGTAGAAATCACCGCACAGCAGCACCTCATGGTAGCACTTTTCTTTTCGTCCTGTCCAACCACTTCTGCTTCCCATTATGGAGACCACTGAGTAATTTCTGTCTTCAGAGAGCCGAGAGAGCGTGGCAAATGAGTGCTCAGAAGGATTAGCTTTGGAGTCAGCCTGGAAGTGGTAGCTTTGCCAAAGGTGGCTCCATGATTTTAGGAAATCAGCTTAAACACTCAACCCCTCATTTCCCCCTGCAGTAAAATGGGATAAGCACACAAATCCCACAAGACTGATGAGAGGGTTTCGTGAGAAAATGAATGGGAAGGATTTATTCCACCTTCTGGCATCCAGAAAGTCCTTAAGTAATGCTTATTGTTCAGACACATATTCTTTTACCTCCTTTCTACTTGCTTCTCTAACCGCTGGGTAATGATGCAAAGAACCACCTTCTAGAACGGTCCATTCTTGCCTAGGATGCAGGGACTAGATGGTTGATAGCATGTACCTAGATTCAGTGGTTTCCAATTTTTATATTTAATTAGAAGTATAAACTATGGGATTTTAACAAATTGCATTACTTCAAGTTTTATTATTTCAATAATTCAACTTATATGGACAGAATGATAAACAGATTTACCAAGCAATCAAAGCACATAGTTGCTCATCATGCCACTGCAAATAGACTAGGGGAGTGTGAGTGTATTTCAAAAAGGTCACAGGAAAGTGAAATTAAAATATAAGGATTTTTAAAGCCATGTACAGTGTTGTCGTAATATGCATTTCCATGAACTTTCTGGAGACTTCGTGTATAAACCGAATTTTTATCAAATCTTCCTCACTTTAGGAATCTGGTGACTAAATGATGGCCGTGGGTAACAATTCTGTGGTTCATTTAAATTCTTTGGCCTCTTTCCCTTTGAAAAATTTCTGTTTTTGTGTCTCTCATGTTATTCTCATTTATTTCATTCATCTGATCTTCACATCTTGGAGGTAATTTTAGTCACATTAGTAATTTACTATGGCAACAGATGTTCTCTCCATATTGCACAATCTTCATAAAATCATTCATTTATTCATTCAGTGACTATTTATTGAATATTTATATGTGGAACATACCTATTTCTGGAGAAGCAGCTCATTCCATACTGTAAAGAGCTCATAGTTTTGAGGGCAAACAGAAAAGCCACCCAACGTTTATAACATAGTGCGGTGAGTGCTCCGATGGAACTGTGGGAAAAGAGAGGCACCTACTACACACCGTGGGGATTCAGGAAAACTTTCTCAAGCAGATCACTAAGGAGTAAGACAAGACAGCCACGGGGAAGGAAAGGATGCTGCAGTGCAGGAAACAGCATGAGGAGAAGTTCAGAGTCGTGAGTGCAAGTAAGTTGGTGTAGTTGACAGTAGACCTCCAGGATGCTAGCGGACAAACACATCTGGGTATAGACAGGTAGGCTAGGGCAAGATTGGGCCATGATAATATAGTTTAGGTTTGTATAAAAGGAATATAAGAGAAGCAGCCAACTCTCTGTTTTGGAAAGTTCACTCTGGAGCAGTGGGAAGGATGAATTGGAGAGAAGCAAGGCTTCAAGGAAGGAGGGAAATTGTCATCATTTATATGAGGAATGGTGAAGATTTTAGGGCAATAGGGACAGGCAGGAAGGTTCAAGGGAGAAGAGAGGGAGCAGGCATTTATCCTAGGAGTTAAGACACCCATGTTTCAGGGTCAGTGTTGTGGCATAGCGGGTAAAGCCACCAGCTGTGATGCCAGCATCCCATAAGGGCACCTGTTTGAGTCTCAGCTGCTCCACTTCTAATCCAGCTCCCTGCTAATGAGCCTGGGAAAGCAGCAGAAGATGGCCCAAGCCGTTAAGCCCCTGCACCTGTGTGATAGACCGGGAAGAAGCTCCTGACCCCTGGCTTCTGCCTGGCCCAGCCCTGTCCATTGTGGTCATTTGGGTAAGGAACCAGCAGATGAGAGATCCATCTTTCTGTCTCTAGAATAAATAAAAAGTAATTTAATTTTTCAAGAGAAGAGCAAATGGATAATGCCTGCTGAGTGAATGCTGAGTGGTCATGGTATCAAACAAATGAGCACGTTGGAGGTAGAAAGAGAAAGGAAAAGATTGCAGTCTTTCCTTCCTTCCTTTCTGTTTTCATGATGCTGCTGGCTCTTTTCTTTCTTTTTCTCTCTTTGTCTCCTTGTGTAGTCTTTCTTTTCATCTCCCTGCACAAAAGATCAGTGTAACAGAAAAGAGCACAGTTTTTGAATGGATATGAATCTGGATGGAAATGGTGATTTTGCTAGCATGAGTGCTATGATCCTGGGCAAATTATTTAATTTTTCTCATCTTAAATTTCTTTTTCTAGAAACTTAACAACAGCAATGTTGTGTAGACCAGGGAGAGAACTGCAAAGGAAATGAAAAACCTAGTCGCTAAAGGAGTTTTCTTTTTTTTTTTTTTTTTTTTAACTTTTATTTAATGAATATACGTTTCCAAAGTACGAATAATGGATTACTATGGCTTCCCCCCCATACCGTCCCTCCCACCCACAACCCTCCCCTTTCCCACTCCCTCTCCCCTTCCATTCACATCAAGATTCATTTTCGATTATCTTAATATACAGAAGCTCAGCTTAGTATACATTAAGTAAGGATTTCAACAGTTTGCTCCCACACAGAAACATAAAGTGAAAAATAATAGATGATTTTTTTAAATGATGATGAAATCAGATCAGACCTATTGTCATGTTTAATCCCAGTGAGAGTCAAGTTGGGAGTTGATAATTTCTTTTTTTTTTTTTTTTTTTTACAGAGGATCAGTTTAGTATGCATTAAGTAAAGATTTCAACAGTTTGCACCCCCATAGAAACACAGAGTGAAATATATTATTTGAGTACTCGTTATAGCATTAAATCTCAATGCACAGCACATTAAGGACAAGGATCCTACATGAGGAGTAAGTGCACAGTGACTCCTGTTGTTGACTTTACCAATTGACACTCCTGTCTATGGCATCAGTAATCTCCCTATGCTCCAGTCATGAGTTTCCAAGGCTATGGAAGCCCCTTGAGTTCTCCGACTCTTATCTTGTTTAGACAAGGTCATAGTCAAAGTGGAGGTTCTCTCCTCCCTTCAGAGAAAGGTACCTCCTTCTTTGAAGACCTGTTCTTTCCACTGAGATCTCACTCACAGAGATCTTTTGCCAGAGTGTCTTGGCTTTCCATGCCTGAAATACTCTCATGGGCTTTTCAGCCAGATCTGAATGCCTTAAGGGCTGATTCTGAGGCCAGAGTGCTATTTAGGGCATCTGCCATTCTATGAGTCTGCTGAGTATCTCACTTCCCATGTTGGATCACTCTCCCCTTTATTTATTCTATCGGTTAGTGTTAGCAGGTACTAGACTTGCTTATGTGCTCCCTTTGACTCTTAGTCCTTTCATTATGATCAATTGCGAACTGAAATTGATCACTTGGACTAGTGAGATGGCATTGGTACATGCCACCTTGATGGGATTAAATTGGAGTCCCCTGGTATGTTTCTAACTCTACCATTTGGGGCAAGTCAGCTTGAGCATGTCCCAAATTATATATCTCTTCCCTCTCTTATTCCTACTCTTATGTTTAACAGGGATCACATTTCAGTTAAATTTCAACACTTAAGAATAACTGTGTATTAATTACAGAATTAAACCAGTCATATTAAGTAGAACAGACAAAAAAACTACTAAGAGGGATAATGTATTAAGTTGTTCATTAACAGTCAGGGCTATGCTGATCAAGTCACCATTTCCCATAGTGTCCATTCCACTTCAACAGGTTTCCTTTTTGGTGTTCAGTCAGTTGTCCCCAATCAGGGAGAACATATGGTATTTGTCCCTTTGGGACTGGCTTATTTCACTCAGCATGATGTGTTCCAGATTCCTCCATTTTGTTGCAAATGACTGGATTTCGTTGTTTCTTACTGCGGTATAGTATTCTAAAGAGTACATATCCCATAATTTCTTTATCCAGTCTACCGTTGATGGGCATTTAGGTTGGTTCCAGGTCTTAGCTATTGTGAATTGAGCTGCAATAAACATTAGGCTGCAGACCGCTTTTTTGTTTGCCAATTTAAATTCCTTTGGGTAAATTCCAAGGAGTGGGATGGCTGGGTCGAACGGTAGGGTTATATTCAGGTTTCTGAGGAATCTCCAGACTGACTTCCATAGTGGCTTGACCAGTTTGCATTCCCACCAACAGTGGGTTAGTGTCCCTTTTTCCCCACATCCTCGCCAGCATCTGTTGTTGGTAGATTTCTGAATGTGAGCCATTCTAACCGGGGTGAGGTGGAACCTCATTGTGGTTTTGATTTGCATTTCTCTGATTGCTAATGACCTTGAACATTTTTTCATGTGCCTGTTGGCCATTTGGATTTCCTCTTTTGAAAAATGTCTATTGAGGTCCTTGGCCCATCTCTTAATTGGGTTGTTGGTTTTGTTTTTGTGGAGTTTCTTGATCTCTTTGTAGATTCTGGTTATTAACCCTTTATCTGTTGCATAGTTTGCAAATATTTTTTCCCATTCTGACGGTTGTCTCTTCACTCTCCTGACTGTTTCTTTTGCAGTACAGAAACTTCTCAATTTGATGCAATCCCAATAGTTAATTTTGGCTTTGACTGCCTGTGCCTCCCGGGTCTTTTCCAGAAACTCTTTGCCTGTGCCAATATCTTGAAGGGTTTCTCCAATGTTCTCTAGTAACTTGATGGTGTCAGGTCGTAGATTTAGGTCTTTAATCCATGTTGAGTGGATTTTTGTGTAAGGTGTAAGGTAGGGGTCTTGCTTCATGATTCTGCACGTGGAAATCCAATTTTCCCAGCACCATTTATTGAATAGACTGTCCTTGCTCCAGGAATTAGTTTTAGATCCTTGATCAAATATAAGTTGGCTGTAGATGTTTGGGTTGATTTCTGGTATTTCAATTCTGTTCCATTGGTCTATCCATCTGTTTCTGTACCAGTACCATGCTGTTTTGATTACAACTGCCCTGTAGTATGTCCTGAAATCTGGTATTGTGATGCCTCCGGCTTTGTTTTTGTTGTACAAGATTGCTTTAGCTATTCGAGGTCTCTTGTGCCTCCATATAAATTTCAGCACCAATTTTTCCAGATCTGAGAAGAAGGTCTTCGGTATCTTGATTGGTATTGCATTGAATCTATAAATTGCTTTTGGGAGAATGGACATTTTGATGATATTGATTCTTCCAATCCATGAGCATGGAAGATTTTTCCATTTCTTGGTATCCTCTTCTATTTCTTTCTTTAAGGTTTTGTAATTTTCATTGTAGAGATCTTTAACGTCCTTGGTTAAGTTTATTCCAAGGTATTTGATTGTTTTTGTAGCTATTGTGAATGGGATTGATCTTAGAAGTTCTTCCTCAGCCATGGCATTGTCTGTGTATACAAAGGCTGTTGATTTTTGTGCATTGATTTTATACCCTGCTACTTTGCCAAACTCTTCTATGAGTTCCAATAGTCTCTTGGTAGAGTTCTTTGGGTCCCCTAAATAAAGAATCATGTCATCTGCAAAGAGGGATAGTTTGAGTTCTTCCTTCCCAATTTGTATCCCTTTAATTTCTTTTTCTTGCCTAATAGCTCTGGCTAGAACCTCCAGAACTATATTGAATAGCAGTGGTGAGAGTGGACATCCCTGTCTGGTCCCAGATCTCAGTGGAAATGCTTCCAACTTTTCCCCATTCAATAGGATGTTGGCTGTGGGTTTTTCATAGATTGCTTTGATTGTATTGAGGAATGTTCCTTCCAAACCCAGTTTGCTTAGAGTTTTCATCATGAACGGGTGTTGTATTTTATCAAATGCTTTCTCGGCATCTATTGAGAGAATCATATGGTTTTTCTTCTGCAGTCTGTTAATGTGGTGTATCACATTGATTGTCTTGCGCACATTAAACCATCCCTGCATACCAGGGATAAATCCCACTTGGTCTGGGTGGATGATCTTTCTGATGTGTTGTTGCATTCTATTGGCGAGAATTTTATTGAGGATTTTTGCATCTATGTTCATCAGGGATATTGGTCTGTAATTCTCTTTCAGTGCTGCATCTTTTCCCGGCTTAGGAATTAAGGTGATGCTGGCTTCATAGAAAGAATTTGGGAGGATTCCCTCTTCTTCAATTGTTCTGAATAGTTTGAGAAGAATTGGAGTTAGTTCTTCTTTAAATGTCTGGTAGAGGAGTTTTCATTAGAAAAATAGCTATCATGTCTGGTATTACAAGTGTAAATGGATTTAATACAAGAGACTGGATACTTACAAAACATCAGCAAGCCTAGAAGAGCAACATTCACTCATCAAAACACTCTTTCCCAAGCTAGGCAGACACAATACCAAGGTACTTTCAGAATTTCCTGGAAAATGGCATACAAAGATGATGAGTCAAAAATGTTTGAAATTGGGATGGGCCAATGAGAGGCCTTTAAAAATTTTTTGGGGAAAGTCATATTATAAAAAGATTATAGATTTCAAATTTTTGCACTAAAATAAACACATACATAATTTATTATTATTTTCATTTGGTTTGATAGGCCAACAAGCTGAGAAAGAGATTTTTCCATACACTGGTTCATTCCTCAAATGCCCACAACAGCAGGGGCTGCACTAGACCAAAACAAGGATGCCAGAAGTTCATCTGGGTCCCCCATGTGGGTGGCATGGACCCAGGTACATGTACCATCACCTGCTGTCTCCTAGGTGGGCATTAGCAGGAAGATGGGATTGGCTACAGAGGTGGGACTCAACCTAGGCACTCTAGGCACTCTGATATGGGATGTGGGCATTGCAAGCAGTGGTTTAATCATTGTGCCAGACACCTGCCCTGAAACTTATATTTTAATGCTATTTTTCTATAGAGTTTTTGAAGTAGTCTCATACTTTCCTACCTGTGTTGGACATTATTATTATTGTTGTTGCTGCTACTGTTATTGCTATTTTTTTTATTTGGCACCCAGCATCCAAATTTACTCCTTTTCCTGCACCTAAATTTCCCAGCACCTCTTGCCAGCAGGGTTCTGTTGTAGATCCACCGATAAGATGAATTTGCAAAAGACAAATAGAAATTGCTATTTCTCCTCCAACAGTAGCTGGCACTTGTAATTCACTACCTTCAAGCAGTTGATATGATTGATGCAACAGCTTTTGCAATTTCTTTAAATTTCCTAACTTTCTGAAAGATAGCTGTAAATCTGAGAGAAGTTCTATGGATTTTCCAACTGATTTGTGAATAAACTTCCCATATGAATGCTTTCCAGTTTAAAATATCAGAAGCAGTATCCCTTTCCCCTAGCAGACAGCTACGGAAAGCTTTCTGGCAATAACTTTTCCTGTCCTTTGCCTCCTTTTCATGATCAAAGTTGGGATTCTTGGAACTTTATCCTAACTCTTTCCAATTTGCACTCTAAGCAAACGCATTCAGCATTCAGTCCTAAGTCTTTATTTCCAGTGGTCCAACAATTCCTCAAGTCACAACTCAAGCCCAGACTCCTTTGAGATACGAATTGATGTGTTCAGCTGTACTCAGCATGTACTTGACTGTTTCACAGGCTCTTCAAACTCAGCTTGTTTGAAAGTGAGCTCATGCTCTTCCTCTCTTCCTTCACCACTAATTTCTTTCTGCTCTAGGATCTCTTTCCAAGAAAACGAACTCCCTTCTCCCTGTGGCTTAAGCTAGAATCATTTCTGGCTTGGACCCTTTCCCTTATCTCCCCCCGCCCACACACACATACACAGTCAGTAACCAGTTCTTAATGATTCTACCTGCCCTTATGTTGAACCTCGCTTCCTCCTTCAGTCCTCACTGCCACCACCACTCGCTGTTGATCCCCCAAGCTCGTAGGTGATGGAGCTTCCTTACTGGTCTCCTTACTTCTGTGTTCACCTACTTCAGTTCTTTCTCTACTTCAGGACCAGAGCCACCCTTTGACAATGCAAATAGGATCATTTTATGACTTTGCTGGCCTCACATTGTTTTGTGGGCAGTTGGACATCCCCTCCCTGTCCCAGGCAGCTGCTGTCTCCTCTCTGCCTGCCCCTTCTCCCACTAGTCTCACCCTTACTCTGTATGTGGGGTTTCCATGCTTTCTCTGCCTGGAGTCTCCTTTCCTGTTCTCCCTTCACCAAATTCCTCATCATCCTTTGGTCTCACTTCAAGACCTCTTTCTCAACTTATTGAATTAGAATAGAGCCCTCACTATTCACTAGAAGAGTAACACAGTTGGATCACTCCCCTTAGTGTGCATCATGAGAGTAATAACATGTTAGAAGTTTTTTTTTTCAGCTAGAATGTAAAGTACATGAGAACATGACATTTTTCATTCTTGTTCATTATTGTAACTTTACTTACTGGCACAAAGAAGGTAATATGTATTTGTTCAATGGATTAATAGTCAATAATAATTATTCAGTCTCCCTCCTGCCCTGCTTTCTTCTTCTCATTGCTGTTGCCCTTCCTCTCTCCTTTCCTTCCCAAGGCTGGTGTCACTCTGCTGCCACTCTTGCTGTGGTTTTCATCTCCATTGTCTGTCTGTCTGTCTCTCTCTCTCCCTGTCTCCTATCCTTGACAATCAGTGTTTACTCTGGCAGTCTAAGACCATGTGTTAGCTCCAGTACTAGCAGTCTTCCTGTGGTTCTCCTGCCTTTGGATTTCCCTAAGCGGAAGACTGTTCATTAACCTCTCAGGATGCCCCCCACTTGAGTTGGAAGGAACAGATTTCCAGAACACGAGAAAGGACTCAAACTGTCAAACAATCTCTGACCCTTGCTGTCCTGCCTTCATCTTGAAGTAGCCACCTCAATCCCAGGAACCAGTCCATTTGACAGCAGGGAACATAGGCAGAAGTATGACTTGATATGTTGTATGCGGTCTCATTTCCAAAATTACATAAAATAACATTATAAGCTTGATGAGATCAGAAGAAATATTGGGACCCTTCAAAACAGAGAAGGAAGCACTCTGAGAGCTAAGTAATCAGTGAAATCTAAGCTCCAAGAAAAGCTATGTAAGTAAGAATTCTCACTATATGAGAAAGGAGCCAGCAAAGCTCTTCATCAGGAATACTTTAAGAAGCATCACCTTGAACTTTAACTTTCTCACTGTATGTTGTATTCATTGCATACTGAGTGTCTTATTCAATACATTAGTTGAATTCAATTCAACTTCACAAATATCTTTTAGCATCTTCCTTAAGTCAGGCACTGTGCTAGCTCCTAAG
The DNA here is from genome assembly GCF_964237555.1 of Oryctolagus cuniculus. Classification (NCBI taxonomy): domain Eukaryota; kingdom Metazoa; phylum Chordata; class Mammalia; order Lagomorpha; family Leporidae; genus Oryctolagus; species Oryctolagus cuniculus. The sequence continues at coordinate 62,278,040 of NC_091438.1, forward strand.
GATACCAAGACAAACAATATATCACATCTGTCCTTGCAAATACAATCTGAAGTATTTAAAATTCTAGTATCCCATGATTTTGTCTTGTTTAACAGTCAATTTGTGAGTATCATTGTGGGTTTGATCCAAAACTAAGTAGAACTGAATTTAGCATGGTCTGAGTTAGGAAGTTCCCTTTTATACCTCTCATTGATTCCCAAATTTCTCCACACTAGAGCAGAGTAATCTTATCAAAACTTTTTATTCATAATAATTGTACATGTTTTGGGCTACAGTGCAATATTTCAATGCCTGCATACACTGTTCTGCTGATCAAATCAGGATAACCAGTGTTTGCCCTTCTCTGACATTACTAATCTTTTGAAGATGTCAGTGAGATCGTATTGTGACTTTGCATTTGATGGCTCCCATTGCTTTGATTCTAGGGCACTTTGTCAATGGAAGGAAGTCACTTTGGATGCAGTTATCACTTGTCTTCTTGGAGGAGACAAACTGTCCAAAAGGGGAGAACTTTCTGAGACAAAGGAATTAAGAGAGGTCTGGCCTCAGAAAGGGGAGGTGGGTGCACCAAAGAGCTGCCTTCTTAGTTTCCCAGATGCTTACTCTGAGTTTTCTCTTCATGTGAGCTTCTGGTTTTAGGCCTGAATTTCCCTCTTCTCATGGCAACCAACGGGGTTCTTGTCTTCATTGTCTCCCAACTCAGGGCTTTCAACCCAGTTCTTATTCAGAACTCAGGACCTCAGACCCTAGTGAATTTTTTATTGGCAAGCCATAAAATGGCATTAACCTTTTCAACCACAGGCAGGCAAGCTATAGGCCCACGAGTTTGTTTTTTTACACTCCTCCTCTGGGAAGCCAATGATTGTGCATCTGGGGGCAGGATCCCAAACAAGAGAAGCGGTTCTCTCTGGGGTCCTGAAAGCTTGCCTGTTCTGAAAACCCTCGTCTCCAGCCACTCAGCCACTGTGTGCTCCATTTGTGACCTCTCAGTTACCCTTCTACAACCATGTGCAGGAGGACATCAAAGTGGAACTCTTCAGCCTCAGTTCACACTGGGGACCCAAGACAGTGTAGCTATTCCACTTATCAGAGTGAAGAACTAGATTATCCAAGCAAGACATGCAAACGAGGATTAAACACCAGGTGGGCAACAGGAAGGAGAATGTCTTTGAAGAGCACGGTTAATATGGTGGGTCTTGAGCTCCTCCGTGGAGGAAGGATGGGAGTTCCTCCCTTCTCATTTAAGCCTGGTGGGAAGAGCTTCAAGCAGCTCCCACAGAGAGCGTGCCTGAGGTCCCTGGAGCTCTTGGGGGCACCGAGGCTGCTGGCAACCTGTGCCTGAAGTGGTTAAAGTGCAAGGCAGCAGGACCTCAGCAGGAAAAGGTGTGGAGTAAAACCAGGTACTTAGAAAGGACTCAGCAGCAACAGCTTTAAGAACAGCTTTCTCCAAAGGGACTGGAAATGAGAAATCCCAGGAAATATGAGGAGGATGAGGGGATGTTTCTGAAGAAACCACTCATAAGCCCCAGGAAGAGGCAACTTGAAACTCTGTCAGTACCATTCAGCTTTAGAAATCCACTAGATGTTTGAGCACCAAAGGAAACCAATGCTGGTTTCACCAGTGCCAGTCAAATAAGGCCTAGTTTGTCTCTCTGTTCCCTGCCTCTACCCTGGCCATCATTCCAACCCTGCAGAAGCAGAAGTGTCCTTAATTGCCCCTGTAAGTTCTGCTTAGTCTATACTTGCTCAGACAGCCTAGGACCTGGAATGAACTGACTGCTGGCAGCCTCGTGGATCACTTTTCCTATCACCACGTCATGCTACAGCAACACCGGCAGTCTTCCTCTTCCTCAGACATCCAAACTCATGTCAGCCTCAGATCTTTCCATTTGCCTTCCCTCTGCCTGGAAGGCTGAATGAACTTCAGCGTTCAGATCGCAGCTCAGGTATCACCGTCTCAGACCTTCCCCTGACCACCTGTGTAAAGGAACATCCCCATTCATTTTCTGTTCTTTGAAAGAGTAGGGAAAGTTCCTCACTTACAACATTATCTGTGATAACTGAATGGTGCCTGAATTCTTGTGGCCTTACCTGGATGAACCAGCAAGGTCTGTCATCTTAGCTTTATTTAGTTTCTCATGCTAACATTATAATTTACCTATATGTAGTATATCATGCTATTATTATAGCATATGTATTGACATATTAATAAATAGTAATCAACACAATTCAATATAACTTTCATTAGAGAAGGCAAATGAAAGTAAAGATGGCACTTTCAATATACATTTTTTGGGGAAAAATTGAAGATATAGGCTTCATTCTCAGATTGAATAATACCTTATAATTAATATATAATATTTTCTAGGTAAACTAATGTACTGAGTATTTTACATACTATTCTAATATATATCTAAGCTTGCTTTATTTATTAAAAAAACTTGAACTGACACATAAAAATTGTACATATTTATGGAGTGCCATATGATCTTTCAATACGTATATATAGTGTAAGGTCCAATCAGGATAAAAATATCTATTTCTTTAAGCATTTATTATTTCTTGATGAAGAAAATATTCAAAATCCTTTCATCCAGTTTTTCTTTTACTTTTTAAGAAAAATATACAGTATATTATCATTATTTATAGTTACCCTGCTGTGCAACAGAACACCAGAAGTTCTTATGCCTTTTTAACTATATAACTCACTATCTATTACTCAATATTTACCATCCCTCCTGCCCCCTACACTCCCACATGACCCTGTCAACTTCAATGAGTCAACTTATGTAGACTCCATATATGAGTGCAATCATGTGGCTCTTATCTTCCTGTACTTGTCTTATTTCACTTAACATAATATCTTTTAGTTTTACCTACATTGTTGAAAATGACAAGATTTAATTTTTTTGTGTAGCTGAATAGTAACCCATTTTACATATATACATTTTCTTTACCCATTCACCAGCTGATGAACTCGTGGGGTGCTTCCATTTCTTGGTTATTGTAAATAGTGCTGTAATAAACGTGGGAGGGCGATGTCTCTTTGACAGACAGATTTCATTTCCCTTGGATATATACCCGGAAGTGGAATTGCAGGATCATATGCTAGTTCTATTTTTAGTGTTTTGAGGGCCCTCCATACTGTTTTCAGTAATGGCTGTATAATTTACATTCCTACTAACAGTGTGCAAGAGTTCTTCTTCTCCACATCATATTTGGCACTTATTGTTTATTTTTTTTGATAAAAGTTAATCTAACTGGAGAGAGATGATATCTCACCATGGTTTTGATTTGCATTTCCCTGATGATTAGTGACATTGAGCATTTTTTCACATACCTGTTGGCCATTTGTGTGTCTTCCCTTGAGAAATGTCTGTTTATATCTATGCCCTTTTAAAAATTAGATTATTTGGCCGGCGCCGCGGCTCACTAGGCTAATCCTCTGCCTTGCGGTGCCGGCACACCGGGTTCTAGTCCCGGTCAGGGCACCGGATTCTGTCCCGGTTGCCCCTCTTCCAGGCCAGCTCTCTGCTGTGGCCAGGGAGTGCAGTGGAGGATGGCCCAAATGCTTGGGCCCTGCACCTGCATGGAAGACCAGGATAAGTACCTGGCTCCTGCCATCAGATCAGTGCAGTGCGCCGGCCGCAGCACGCCAGCCGTGGCGGCCATTGGAGGGTGAACCAACGGCAAAGGAAGACCTTTCTCTCTATCTCTCTCTCTCACTGTCCACTCTGCCTGTCAAAAAAAAAAATGGATTATTTGTTTTGTTTGTTTTCTTACTGAGATGCTTGATTTCCTTATATATTCTGATTGTTAACCACTTCTCAGATGTATAGCTTACAAATATTTTTCCTTACTTTGCAGACTGTCTCTTCACTTGTTGATTATTTCTTTTGCTGTACAACTCTTTAGTTTAATGAAAACTCATTTGTCTGCTTTTGCCTTTGTTTCTGCAAATATTTTCTCCTACTCTGTCAATTGCCTCTTCACTTCACTGAGTGTTTATTTTGCAGTGCAGAATCTTCTCAACTTGATATAATCCCATTTGTCAATTTTGGCTTTGATTGATTGTGCTTCTGGAGTCTTTTCCAAGAATGCTTTGCCTATGCCAACATCTTGTAGGGTTTCCCCAATGTCCTCTAGTAATTTGATGGTATCAGATGGTAGATTTAGGTCCTTGATCCATTTTGAGTGGATTTTTGTGTAAGGTGTAAGATAGGGGTCTTGTTTTATACTTCTGCATGTTGAGATCCAATTTTTCCCAATACCATTTGTTGAAGAGACTGTCTTTTCTCCAAGGATTGATTTTAGCTCCTTTGTCAATGATCAGTTGGTTGTAGATGTGTGGATTGATTTCTGAAGTTTCTATTCTGCACATTGGCCTACATGCCTATTTTTTTTTTTTTGCCAGTAACAGGCTGTTTTTATTATAACTGCTCTGTAATATGTCTTGAAATCAGATATTGTGATGCCTCTGGCTTTGTAAAAGAAAACCTGTTAAAGTGAAATGAACACTATGAGAAACGGTGACTTGATCAGCCCTCACCCTGACTGTTGATGAACAACTTAATACGTTATCCCTCTTAGTATATTTTTTGTTTGTTCTACTTAATACTTTTGGTTGAATACTGTAATCAATACACAATTCTTCTTAAGTGCTGAAACTTAACTGAAAAGTGATCACTGTTAAATATAAGAGTGGGAATAAGAGAGGGAAGAGATGTGCAATTCGGGACATGCTCAAGCTGACTTACCTCAAACGGTAGAGTTAGAAACATACCAGGGGATTCCAATTCAATCCCATCAAGGTGGCATGTATCAATGCCATCTCACTAGTCCAGGTGATCAATTTCTGTTCACAATTGATCATAATGATAGGACTAAGAGCCAAAGGGATCACATAAACAAGACTAGTGTCTGCAAATACTAGCTGATAGAATAAAAAAGGGAGAGAATGATCCAACATGGGAAGTGAGATACACAGCAGACCCATAGAATGGCAGATGTCCTAAACAGCACTCTGGCCTCAGAATCAGCCCTTAAGGCATGCGGATCCGGCTGAAAAGCCTATGAGAGTATTTCAGGCATGGAAAACCAAGGCACTCTGGGGGGAAAAAAAACAAAAACAAAAACAAAAAACAACCTAAATGAAAGAAGATCTCTGTGAGATCCCAGTGGAAAGATCGGGTCATCAAAGAAGGAGGTACCTTTCTCTGAAGGGAGGAGAGAACTTCCACTTTGACCATGGCCTTGTCTAAATATGATCAGAGTCGGTGAACTCAGGGGGCTTCCATAGCCTTGGCAGCTCATGACAAGAGCCTAGGGTGATTACTGAGGCCATAAACAAGAGTGTCAATTTGTTAAGTCAACAACAGGAGTCACTGTGCACTTACTCCTCATGTAGGATCTCTGTCCTTAGTGTGCTGTACATTGAGATTTAATGCTATAACTAGTGCTCAAACAGTATTTTTCACTTTATGTTTCTGTGTGGCAGCAAACTGTTGAAATCTTTACTTAATGTATGCTAAACTGATCTTCTGTATATAAAGAGAAACAAAAATGAATCTTGATGTGAATGGAAAGGGAGAGGGAATAGGAAAGGGGAGGGTTGCGGGTGGGAGGGACATTATGGGGGGGAAGCCATTGTAATCCATAAGCTATACTTTGGAAATTTATATTCATTAAATAAAAGTTTTTTTTTTTTAAAAAAAGATTGCTTTAGCTATTCGGGGTTTCTTGTGATTCTGTATGCATTTTAGCATCTTTTTTTCCCCTAGATCTGAAAAGAGTGTCATTGGTATTTTCATTGGGATCTCATTGAATCTGTAAATTGCTTTTGATTTTATGGACATTTTGATGATATTAATTTTTCCAATCTACAGACATGGAAGATTTTTTTCATTTCTTGTGGCTTCTTCTATTTCTTTCTTTAATGCTTTGTAATTTATATTGTAGAGATCCTTGACTTCCTTGGCTAAATTTATTCCAAGGTACTTAATTGTTTATGTAGTTATTGTGAATGGGATTGATCTTAGAAGTTCTTTCTCAGCCATGACTTTGTCTATTTATATAAAGGGTATTGATTTTTTGTGTTAATTTTCTATCTTGCTACTTTACTGAACTCTTTTTTATGAGTTCCAATAATCTCTTAGTGCAGTCTTTTGGTTCCCATATATAAAATCATGTCATCTGCAAATAGGGATAGTTTGACTTCCTCCCAGAAAGGACTTCTTTATGCTAAATAAAATTGGTTTAAATGGACATCCTTGTTTTTTTTTCTAGATCTTAAAGAAACAACCTGCATGTTTTCCCCATTTAGTATAATGTTAGCTGTTGGCTTGTTATATCTGGCCTTTATTATGTTGAAGCAAATTCTGTCTATACCTTACTTGCTCTGAGTTTTTATTTTTGAATAGATGTTGTATTTTCTTCAATACCTTTTTTACCTGTTCCAGTGATGATACGATTCTTGTCCTTTATTCTTTGATGTAGTGTATCATTTTTGCTGATTTGCATATGTTGAACCCTCTTTACATTCCTGAAATGAATTCCACTTGGTCATGGTGAATAAACTTTTTTTTATAAGATTTATTTATTTATTTGAAATAGTTACACGGGGAAGGGGGCAGTTGGTCTTCCATCCACTGGTTCACTCCCCAATTGGCTGCGCTGATCCAAAGCCAGGAGCTTCTTCCAGGTCTCCCATGCAGGTGCAGGGGCCCAAAGACTTGAGCCATCTTCTACTGCTTTCCCAGGCCAGAACAGAGAGCTGGATTGAAAGTGGAGCAGCTGGGTCTTGAACTGGCACCCATATGGGATGCCGGCGCTTCAGGCCAGGGTGTTAACCTGCTGCGCCACAGTGCAGGCCCCATGAATAAACTTTTAATATGCTGATGGATTCAATTGCTAATCTTTTGAGAATTTTTCATCTATGTTAGTCAAGGATATTGGCCTTGACTTTTTTGTGTCCTTGTCTGGTTTTAATATTAGGGTAATGCTGGCCTCATAGAAAGAGTAGGAAGAATTTCCCTCTCTTTTTGGGGGGGAGGAGGGAGGTTGCTTTAAGAAGAATTGATATTAATTCTTCCTTTTTCCTCAAAAGTTTGGCAGAGTTCAATGGTGAAACCATCTGGTCCTGGGATGTCCAACAATTGCAGACTTTTTAATCACTGATTGAATCGTGGTACTTGTTAGTGGTCTGCTTAGGTATTCTATTTCATGATTCAATCTTGGTAATGTGTATTGTCCTGGAATTTGTCCATTTATTCTAGGTTATCAAATTTGTAGGTACATAATTGTTCCTAATACTGTCTAATAATCTTTTTTTATCCTGTGGTGTCATTTGCAATCTCTCCCTTTTTATCTCTGGTTTTATTTCAGGCTTCTGTCCTTTTTTTCCAATTTAGCTAATGGTTTGTCAATTTTGTTTATCTTTTCAAAGACCCGGCTCTTTGTTTCATTCAATTTTTGTCTCTATTTCATTTATTTCTGCTCTGACTTTAGGTTTGACTTGTTCCTATTTTTCTAATCCTTTAAGGTGCAGCAATAAATTTTATTTGAGATATTACTGCTTTTTCAAAAGGATCTCTTAATTTATTTGAAAGGCAGAGTGGAGCGCGCGCACACACACACAGAGACAGAGATAGACAGAGAGATAGAGAGAGAGAGAGACCTGCAACAGCCAGCACTTGGCCAGCCTGGAGCCAGGAGCCAGGAGCCAGGAGCCAGGAACTCTATCTAGGTCTCCCATATGGGAGACCAGATGCTTGGGCCATCATCTGCTGCTTTCCCAGGTGAGTTAGCAAAAACTGAATCAGAACCAGTATAGTAGGACTTGAATAAGCACTCTGATGAGATACTGCCTCCATAAGTGGTGACTTATCACATTGTGTCACAATGCTAGTCCATTACTTCTTTTCTTAATGTAGGCATTGACTGCTATAAACCTTCTTGTTAGTACCATTTTAGATGTGTTCCATAATTTTTGGTATTCTATTACTTCTCCATTTACATTCATTTCAAGAAATCAAATTTTTCTTCTTAATTTCTTTTTTTTTTTTTAAAAAAAAAGACATTTCATTTAGTTGAAAGACAGAGTTACAGAGAGAGGTAGAGACATAGATAGAGAGAAGTCTTCCATACACTGGTTCATTCCCCAGATGGCTACAATAGCCAGAGCTGAGCTGATCTGAAGCCAGGGGCCAGGAGTTTCTTCTAGATCTCCCAAGTGGGTGCAGGGGCCAAGGGGCTGGGGCCATCTTCTACTACTTTCCCAGGCACATTAGCAGGGAGCTGGATTGGAAATGGAGCAGCTAAGACTCGAACCAGCGCCCATATAGGATGCTGGTGCCACAGGCTGGGCCTTTAACCCACTGTGCCACAGCACAGACCCCTTAATTTCTTTCTTGATGCATTGTTTGTTCAAGAGCAACTTGTTTAATTTCCATATATAGTTTCTTTTGTTACTGATTTCTAGTTTTGTTGCCTGTGGTCACAAAAGGTACTTGATAGGATTTATATGTTTTAGAACTTTTTGAGAGTTGTTTTGTAACCTACCCCATATGGTCTATCCTGGAGAATGTTCCATGTTCTATGGAGAAGTCTTTTGTTTGTTTGTTTGTTTGGCAGCCAGAGTGGACAGTGAGAGAGAGACAGAGAGAAAGGTCTTCCTATTGCCGTTGGTTCACCCTCCAATAGCAACCGCGGCTGGCGCACCGCGGCCGGCGCACCACGCTGATCCGATGGCAGGAGCCAGGTACTATCCTGGTCTCCCATGGGGTGCAGGGCCCAAGCACTTGGGCCATCCTCCACTGCACTCCCTGGCCACAGCAGAGAGCTGGCCTGGAAGAGGGGCAACCGGGACAGAATCTGGTGCTCTGACTGGGACTAGAACCCAGTGTGCCAGCGCCGCAGGTGGAGGATTAGCCTATTGAGCCATGGCGCCAGCCTGTTAAGTCTTTATATTAGAGTGTTAATTCTCATGTTCTCTTGAAATTTGAGTTTCCTTAAACTAGCTATTTTGAATTCTTCATCTGAGTATTTTCAAATATCATTTGCTATGTACTTGATTTCTGGTACTTTATTTTCTTTGTTAGATGAGGTCATGGATCCTCAAAAGTTCTTGACATTTGATAGTATACAATGTCATCTAAACATTGAAGGATTACATTTTTTTTTCCAGTCTTCATAGCCTGGCTTTGTTTGTAGCTGTCACTCTAGAAATCCTAAGCAGTCTATTTTCTCTAAGCCTTTGTACACTTCTTCTATTTTAGCACTAGATGGTGCCCTTAGTTGAGGTTTGCCATTAGTCTGCTGTTGGTGTGTTGTCATTGTTTTAGTTCTAAGGAATGCCCCAAATCAGATTTATACCAAATTCAGTTCATGTATTATTCAGAATCAGCTGGGGACATGTCTAAAAAGGGTACTGTGTCTCTCACCTGGCTTCCTTAGTTCTTGTGAAGATGATTTGGTATGAGAATAGCTGTTCAAATTGATGTCTCCGTAGGGAAAGCAACCACCAGAACATCTTGCTCATCAGATATCTTGCTTGGCTTTCCTATGTTTGCTTTATTTCATTTAATCTTTCTAACAAGGTGATGATTATTTTAGAGATTAGAAAACTGGTTCCCTTGCTGTGGCCAGTTTTAAGCCTAGGATAACTGAGAAGACACCTTGACTTTCCTGTCTCATATTTCCTTGATTGATTTGCCCAGTTCAAAAGCCCTTCTTCCCATTTGCAAGGAGGCTTACATTGACCTGGTGATTGACCACTGCAGAATCAGCACTCTTGTACTGAGCTCATTCACTGAATTCTATCCATATTGATTACCATGTGATTCCCATATTGCTCAACTCCATATTACATGGAGTGACAACTGTGGGTAACCAAATCTTGATTCATACCTCCCCAGAGCGTACTCAGGTCCAAGGACCTTGTATGGAAATCTCCCACCACCTCCTCAGAATGCAGAGAACTGCAGGATTGTGATTTTTTTGATAAGTTAGTGGTGGAGTGAATAAATGAGTGTGTTGGGCAGAAAGGGGCAGTTTGTGTTGTGGGATGCTCAAGGACAATGGGCAGGTCAAAAGACCTTTACTAGCTCTGAAGATAGACAAACTAAGAGGTAATTAATTTGACTTTTGTCATCAGTTGGCTTTTGAATATGTAAATTAATGGTATGAAAACAACTGAAATTAGAAAATATTTATTTACTTTTTTTGACAGGTAGAGTTATATACAGTGAGAGAGAGACAGGTCTTCCTTCCATTGGTTCACTCCCCTAATGGCCTCTACGGCTGGCACTGCGCCACTCTAAGCCAGGAGCCAGGTGCTTCCTCCTAGTCTCCCATGCGGGTGCAGGGACCCAAGTACTTGGGCCATCCTCTGCTGCCCTCCCGGGCCACAGCAGAGAGCTGCACTGGAAGAGGAGCAACCGGGACTAGTACCCAACTGGGACTAGAACCTGGGGTGCCAGTGCCACAGGCAGAGGATTAGCCAAGTGAGCCATGGCGCTGGCCTAAAATATTTCCTTTTTAAAGACCCTAAACCTCAGACTCTTTTTAGATAGCTTTGTTGATGAATAATTAACATGCCATACAATTCACCTACCCAAAATGTACAATAATATTTTTGGAATACTCACTAATATTGCAATCATCACTAGAGTTAAACTTTTTAAACATTTCCATCTCTCCTAAAGGAAACACAAACTCATTAGCAATTATGCCTCCCATCCCATTTCTAGCCCCTGGAAACTATTCATCATCTTTCTGGCCCTGTGAATTTTCTTGGACAATTCATAGAGGAATCATACCAAATGTGGCTATTTGTGATCGGTTTTCTTTCACTCAGAATAATGTTTTCATGTATTCTCCACAGAGCACATTCTGAAGTCTGTCATGTCCTTCCTTTTCACTTACTCTCTTGCTTTCCTGTGATAGTCTCATCCATGAGTGGGTATCTGTTGTTTAAGCTTCTCTTAAATTTTTAAATCTGTTGCTTTGAGAGGCAGAGACAGAGAGCTCTCATCCACTGGTTCTACAGCAGTTGCCTTGGGGACTGAAGAGCTGAGGACTCAAGCCAAAGCTTCTAAGTGGGAGAGCCATCACCACTACCTTTCAGAGTATGCATTAGCAAGAACATGGAGCCAGGTCTGGAGCCAGGGATTGAACACAGGTACTTAGGTGCAGGACATGGGAATCCTAACCAGTGTCATAACCACTTATAATGTATAGCGAGTTTCTTGTTCCTTTACCATACTACGTCATTGACTTTCTAAATCTCTCCCCACTACCTCATAATGCTGGATACCAAATAGATTGAATCCCTACCACCACACAGGGTCATTTTATGACAAGCCCATTGGCAGTGTGCACTGACAACTGGTCTTTGTGATGATTTCCATACATTACTGTACAATTCAGAAGCTAACAAAGAGAGTCAAAGCTCTGAGAAGCTAGGCCTAGAATCCTCTCCACCACTGAAATTCTCAGGTGCTAAAATGCCAGATGGAGGAAGCCAAGTGGAACATCTGTGTTGTGAGAAAGCAATAAGCATTCCCAGGATGACACTTGGGTTTTTCTCTTTAGGGTGCTTATCTGTCTACAGTGGTGACTCACTGGCCATAATTGACAGCTGGAACAATCGTGGGTGGGAGAGATGGGTTCAACCATCCAGCCAGAGATTAAGCAGCTGGGGTTTGATTATTTTCAGAGGATATCTGAGAAACTCTTATGGTTTGGCGAGTGTTTATCATTGATGTCTGCTGGCCTTTCTTTCTCTGAGGGAACAGTAAGTAAATTGGTTGTTAATCTCAGCCATCACCTTGGTCACACTGTGGAGAACTATTTTTTTACTGGAAATCAGTTGCTACTTTCAGCAGAGTCCTGCCAGACAATTCTGCAAGACTGATTTCTTTGGTTCAGGGTGCCGTTTATTTTGGACAATGTTTCTCCACCTTCAAAGCTCCAGGTACTAAGCACTTCGGTATTTCTGCCAGATAAAACAGAAATCAAGGACTTGGCTGAGTTGTTCTGGTCTCACACATGTCATTTTCTTTTTGGATTTTCTGTTAAATCTCTTTAGTCCTCTATCTTAGTGCTGGATACCTAAAGTTGCCCCAATACTCTCACCAGTGGGTTGCAAACATTAAGTACAAGTGGAGAGACTCTTACATATAGACTTATTTTTAATTAATTTTTTAAGGAATACAAATTTCATATGTACAACTTTGGGAATATAGTTGTTCTTCCCTCCATACCCACCCTCCCACCGACACCCCCACTCCTCCTTCTCCTCCCTCTCCACTTCCCAATCTCATTCTCCATTAAGATTCATTTCAATCAACTTTGTACACAGAAGATCAACTCTATACTTAATAAAGATTTCAACAATTTGCACACACACACACACACACAACCATTTGGAAACAAGTATCACAGTCAACTCTCATAATAAAACTCATTGAAGAGACAGAGGTCTGCATGGGAAGTCAGTGCACAATGACTTCTGCTGTTAATTTAACAATTTAACAATTAACACTAAGTATGATGTCAGTGACCACCCGAGGCTCTTAACATGATCTGCCTAGGCTATGGAAGCCTTCTGAATCCACAAACTCTGCCAGTATTTAGACAAGGCCATAAGCAAAGTGGAAGTTCTCTCCTCCCTTTCAAGAAAAGTACAACCTTTGATGGCTGCTTCTTTTCATTGGGATCTCACAGAGATCCATCATGTAGAACACTTTTTGCCATAATGCCTTGGCTTTCCATGCCTGAAATGCTCTCATGGGCTTTTCAGCAGACCAAGAAGCCTTAAGGGCTGATTCTGAGTTCGGAGTGTTACATATAGCAATTGTTGTTCTATGAGTCTGCTGTGTGGACATGTTCCCATGTTGGAGCATTCCCTCATTTTTAATTCTATCTATTATACATAGACTTATATTGTGTCACAAATACACATAGCCAAAACATATACATACACACTTTGTATACATAGCTAGTAGCCTTGCAGAAGTAATTGCATATTTTTTTCTTAGAGTAAGGAGATGAAGAAAGTGAGTTCTAAGGCAAAACCTATTTGTAGGCCAAGAACTTAGCTTAAACTACTTATTTGAGAACTCTTTTTACTTTGCTCTGCACTGAGATTCTCCCATCACTCCGTTGGCTCTAAAAAGATCTTTTAATGAATGTAATCTTGGTATGAATAGTACCCTAATTAACTTTTTAAGCAAAGTAATAAAAATATGCTTTGTCAAGGACTTGAAAGAGCCTAGGGTGATTACTGAGGCCATAAACAAGAGTGTCAATTTGTTAAGTCAACAACAGGAGTCACTGTGCACTTACTCCTCATGTAGGATCTCTGTCCTTAGTGTGCTGTACATTGAGATTTAATGCTATAACTAGTACTCAAACAGTATTTTTCATTTTATGTTTCTGTGTGGGAGCAAACTGTTGAAATCTTTACTTAATGTATACTAAACTGATCTTCTGTATATAAAGAGAATTGAAAATGAATCTTGATGTGAATGGAAGGGGAGAGGGAGTGGGAAAGGGGAGGGTTGCGGGTGGGAGGGACGTTATGGGGGGGGAAGCCATTGTAATCCATAAGCTGTACTTTGGAAATTTATATTCACTAAATAAAAGTTAAAAAAAAAAGAAAGGCAAAATTTTCAATACCATGAACTATGAGGAATGAGGTACTAGATGTTTGTGTGAACCAGGTCAGGGGTAAGGTCTAGAGCACGAAAGGGAGGATCTGGAAGTGCGTTGCTATGGAGCTGTAGTCACAGAGAGTAATCATGGATTACCATTTGTGCCTGCCAGTATCTATTCTCGTTAGAGTACTCCAATTTTGATCTGGGGAAACCACTGCCTCTCATTGGATTTAGGTGTGATAAGAGTTGATCAAGGTGCTGATCCTTCCCTATTCAAGACTGGGTAATCAAATACACTCTCCTTAGATCTCCTGGAAGAGATGCAAAGAAACAGCTGGATCTCATTATCCCAAGACCAGCTCTTCAGAGACTCTTCATGAGGTTCCACCACCAGGATTCCCCAGATGCTCTTGTTCCTGTCCATATTGAATTCCAAGTCTCCAACTTTTCGTCAGCCATGTGAATTACCCCATATTCTTCTAGTCAGTTTCTTTTCTAAGTGAGCCTGAGTTGGTTTCTGCACGTTGGAACCAAAAGATCTCACTGTTGCTGGGATACATCTGTGTGATGGTTAAGGTAGGGAATAGAAGTGAACTGGCCCTAGGACACAAAATTCAGTCTGAGACACCATAGGAGAAGAGAAAAGGCACTGGAAGAAGAGGGAGGCACTAACAGTACCCTGTCCACCCAAAATTTGTCCTGAGTGATTCTCTCATTTGCCTTTTAAAAGTATCCTCCTTCTCCATCAAGGCATCAACTGCCTAGGCTGAAGTCTGACTATGAAAGTTTTTTATGACTCAACAAGATAGGGATTTCTGATAAATTCATTCATTCCATACTCACCCAGCACCCAAAGATAATCTGCACCCCGGTGGAGTCCCAAGGATTCAAAAGTGAAGAAGACACAACCCTTGTGCTCATGATACATAAAAGCTGTAGATCTGTGTGGTCCAGTGTGTACATGTACATGAGACACATGTGGCTATTTCTATTTAATTAAATCAGTTTTTATTTACTCAGCTGTGTTAATCACATTTCAAGTATTCCAACAGCCCACATGTGACTGGTGGCTACCATTTTGGATGCTACAAATATAGAATATTTCTATCATTGAAGAAATTTCCATTGGACACTGCTGTTCTAGACTGGTAAAAGGCAGGTGCAAAACAGCACAAATAATAAAATGTGCCATAATTAGTATAAGTCAAGCCATTAGAGGATCACTCAGGACCCAACTCAAACCGAAGTCGTTTTACTGGCTTCCAGAAGATAATGACATCTAAACTGAGACCTGGAGGATGAATTGTGGTGTTCAGGCTGGGGTGAAAGGAAGCATTCCAGACAGATGAGCATTTCAGCATGTAGGATCACTGTGAGTTGGTCAAGGATAAGTTAAAGTACACTTAAGTACTTGGAGAGGTAGACAATCCTTTAGCACCATCTACCTCCTCACAATTGGTTTCTTAGATTAGTGTCACTTTCACAAGCCAAAGGCAGGGTCCTGAATGAATGGCCAAAGGATCTATCCATTTGAGCTGCTAAAGTAGCAGTCTGAGTGCCCAAATTTAGGGGCACTGAGGCCACTTGAAAGCTGTTTGCTAGATGAGAAGCCAGTGGATTTGAGCAGAGGCAATAGTAGATTATGAGTGAAGAGGTGTGAGTTAGAGCTCTGAGGACTGCCTCCTGCACCCCTTAGGAAGCCATCTCTCACAGCTCAGTTCTTTGCATACTGGAAATCAATTTTTCTTTGTTTGGCCAGCACCAAAGAAAGCCAGTTAATTGTGTATTACAAATAATGGCTTTCTTTTTACAGTGGTGTGCACATGTGTTAAACATAGGGCGCTCACATTTGCATACAATTAGTCAAGTCTGGGCAAATTTAACTGCCATCTGTTACATTAAAGTATAATGCTTGTCTACATGGAGATATCAGATGACCATGAGTGGGTCAAAAAAACCTAGCCTGTGGTAAAAGACTGCTTAAACGTAATGAGTAGGACTCCTCCACCAGGAAAGGAAAAAGTGCCTTTCCTAAAGGCACTGCGTGTACCACACAGGTTTCAGGATCATTCCGATGTTCCCAGAGTCCCCAGGAAGAGGAGGCAGAGCAGGTTCAGAAGGATTGATGGGCCAGCCCACTGCTTCCCACTACACATGAGTCCTGTAGCTGCAAGAGGATGAACATGTGCCCGATTCCAGAGCCCCTGCCCTGCTTGAGAGGAGCAGAAAGCTTCCAAGGCAGTCAGGAGTGGAGGAGAGAAGGGCCTGTGTAAATGACAATGCTGTGATGGTTAAGTGTATGTGTCAACCTGTCTGGGCTACATGATGCCCAGTTAGCTGGCAGAACATGGCTTCAGAGTGCGTCTGTGAGGGTGTTTCTGGGAAACACTGGCATTTGAGTCAGTAGACAGGGTGAAGAAGAGCCACCCTCACCAATGTGGGCAGGCTTCAAAGAGAATAGATAGGCAGAGGAAAGGCCTCTCTGTGTTTTGGAAGCAGACATCAGAGCTCCTGGTTCTGGCATCTTCAGACTTCGGGACTTAGCCCGGCAGCCCTCTCTGAGTCTTGGACTGAGAGTGGCACCACTGATGCCTCCTGGTTCTCAGGCCATCAGTCTTGGGCTGAATCACACCAGTGGCTTTGCTTGTTCTCCAGGCTACAGATGGCAGATTCGGTAGTCTTCACGTTCATGATCACGTGAGCCAATTCTCAGAAGAAACCCCCTGACACAGGTACTCTCAACATAACCTAGTGTTGCGTCTTGATAAACTCACCATAAGTTGAGAATCCTGTAGTCAAAATGTACTCAGTATGCCCAACCTACTGAACACCTTAGTTTAACCTCGCTTATCTTACACATGCTCAGAATTCTTAACTATGGTTGAACAAAATCTTGTAGTTTAAAGCCTATTTTATGATAAATTAATGTTATAATAAATTGTTGGATATCTCATGAAATTTACTGAATATTATACTAAAAGTGAAAAAACAGTATGTTTAAAAGGGTATATTTTCACACCATCTTCAAGTACATGAAACTTATATTGCTCTGTCATGTCAGACTGTGTGTATATCCCTTTTCTGTTTCTTTGGAGAATCCTGACTAATACAGAAGGGCCGGAGGCCAACCTGGATTTGCAGACAAGGATATTTTAAGGGCAATTAGAGCCTGTGCCTGACAGGGCTTCAGCTGAATAAATGATTCCTTCAACCCTGAGGCTTTCACCATCCCAGGTACCTTAAGTGAGAAAAAAATTAATAGTTTCTCCTTAGAGGAGAAAAATGAAAAATGAAAGATAAATTATGTTTCATAAAGAATATATCTGGATCATAGAATTTTAAAACTGGAAGGGATATTGAAGAGAATCTAATTTAAATGTCTCTTTTTGCAACAGAGGCCTTGAGTTGTGGAAATAAATTGCCCAACCTAACTTATCAATGGTAGATTTAACAATTATACCTAGATCTATTCATTCCTAATACAGTGTTTTTTAGGCTGACTTTAATCTGTTTTTTAATACTATTTCTTTAAATTCTTGCTTTGATTCATGTATGTTAATGTGTTACTCAAAAGGTAATGTTAGGAAATCACTGCAGTTGGTCATATTTCTAGATAGAACATCAGCAGACATGAGAGCTGCTCTCAGTCATCCACCTTAGCCAGGCCTGATGGCTCCCCCAGTGCCAGAATAGCAGGCAGAACACCTGGAAAGAAACATGGGTTAAAAGTCTTGGTCCCTGTGAAATTCACCCCAACTCCAGTGCATTTGCCATTTAAAGAGGCCATACTGTTATACATGGATAAAAAGAGCAGAAAATTTAAAGAAATCCCTGGCATGAACACTATAAACTCATTTTGTGATTTTAGACAAGTTAGTTAGCCTCTCAGTATCTCATTCTACACATATAAGATACCAGTAATATGATCATGGATCTTCTCCAGAGTCCAGCCTTTAATGCCTGAGGGTCACTGTGACTGTTATGGGCATTCCCTGTAAGTTGAAGCCAAGTATACCTCTGAAACCCCTACCCTGGCATCTGGTAGCTGCACAGTGTTTGCCAGTTGACTGACTGAAAGGTGTACAAGACCCACGGTGGAGGCTGGCTGGGAGGGTCCAATAGGTGGAGGGGGTGGGGAGTGGCTGTTGAGAGAAGAGGAAACTAGAGAAGGGGCACCTACCTCCCATCCTTTAGGACTGGCCTCAACCCAGGGGTCTGTCTCTTTCTTGATCTCTGTTTAAAAGGATAAAAATAACTGAGGAGAAAACAGCCAAGATAGCAATGAAATGAACTCAAGCAAATACAATAAAAGCTAAAATGACAATTAACATTCTGCTAAATGGCAATAAAATCTTTCAAAAACCAGGCAAATCTGTTTATCATAATGAACCTGCCTACCGTGACCTGCTCAACCACAGTGACTGTATAAGCGTTCTGGAGGATTCTCTCTGAGGGCAGCATTGCCAATGCAGAACCAGCTCTTAGAAAGGACTCAATTTGGGGAGCTGCGGGCAGTGTACTTGGTCCTGCTGGGGCAGGTCTTTTGGGGATAGGCCAGTCAAGCTACCAGCAAGGAAGCTCTGTTCCACTGATTTTCCTTTATCTCTCTCCTCTTCTGGTCACTTTTTCCACCCAGCCGCCACCCTAAATTAGCTGCCTCACACTCTTAAACAAACCCAGCCTTCCCCTGCCAGACATTCTCCCACATCACTGGCTCCAAATCCCCTTAGCTGTCTGACGAGCATTTAGAAGCCTGGGAAACAGCTGCTTCGTCAAGGTTGTATCTCATACACTAAATTGCTGTTGTTGACTGGAGTGAAAGGGCCAGAATTTATAATTCTCAGTCCTCGAGCTGGGGCAGTTGATCAGGAAGGGGTGTTACCCTGGTGGTTGGACTTCATGGACAGCCCAAGCTAAGTGGGGGATGTACAAGTAGAACAAGCCTGAAAACAAAGGCCCAAAGGCCAAGGTACCCATGGTGGCATGGTTTGTGGAATGTGTGACAGACAACGCATGGGAAGAAGACAAATTTGGTAGCTGTGGTGGACAGTGCTGATGACAGTGTTTTCTGTCCCACAAGCTTTCCTATCATCTTATTGTGCTTCCTCTGGTAAACTCCTCCTCTGTTCACATAGTCCAGATAAGATTATTAATCAGAGTACTTACCTCTCCCATCCCACGTTCCTTACCGGAAGCCATCAGTGGTGGGCAGAGGCTCAGAGAGCACACATTCATTGCCTCTGTAGTGTCCATACACCTAAATCACGCCAGTGCTCTTGGAATATCTCTATGGGAATGAGTAGGGAAAGAAGGCTCCTAGGAAGACATAAAGAATAGCAGAGACAGCAGAGTACAGAGGGGTGGGGGAAGGAGACAGAGACGGGATAAATTGCCATTGACATTGATGGAGCTTCTGGACACAGCCATGCTAGATCTACCTCTTGAATTTCCGGTTATATGAGCCAGTACATTTTCTCTTCCCTTGCATTAGATAGATTGACTTCAGTTTCTTTCACTTGTAACTGAATGAGTAATGAAGAATTTAGTTGCCAAGCCACCTAGAGGACAAATGGAGCAAGACTGGATGGTTCAAGAACTCAAGCATCAAATGCGGGGCGTGCTTTGGGGCTGTTTCTGTTGTGCAGTGTACTTGAGATGGCTCTCCACAGGAGCTCCACAATCTCAGACAGACTTAAGGTTTATAAGATCCAAGACTATGATGAAGAAAAAAATTCACACTAGGAATCCAAATTTCAGTCAGCTTTTGTCTGATTGTCCCAAGAAGTCCATCTTCAACAGCTATCAGAATTACACACAATTGATGATAACCCCAGTGTTGTTTTCACCTATCACACTGAAAAAGATCCACTGAAAAATACCCACAGCAGGTGAAAGTGTGTCTGTTTATGAAATGGGTATCAAAGGCTGTTGTTAAAAGGATAAATTGACTCAGACTTTCTAAAGGAGCATTTTATGCCATGTACAAAAACCCTGAAATTAGACCTATTTTTGACCCAGCCTTTATGACGTTTCTAGTCCTTGACAAGCCCCAGTGTGTGCAGGAATGGGCACTGGGGAATAAACTTCCAAGGTAAAACCATCCTTTTACATACTGCTAAGAAGAATAACTAAATTGGAACATTTTTGCCACTTGTTACCATAATTCTGATTCCATATTGGAAGGGTCTGTGAAACCCCAAACCTTATAATTCCAGTAGTGATGATGTTCGTAGTTTTGATTGCATATTAAGTAGCAAATGCACCCTGGAGAAGGTATTCATTGCAATCAGTGGACAAACAACACACACCTTACCTCCACTCACTACAAGCTCCGTGGGTGCCAGAGTCTGTGTTTGGATTGTCCACCAGTTTGCCCTACTATGTAGAACAAGGCTTGTTGAATGAGTGAGTATTTCTAGAAAAATCCTTGGAAAGGCAGAAAACCATGATTGTACTTCATTTTTCTTGTGATTGTTATGGCTGTCAGTACTACAAGATGAGTAATTTATGTGAATTAACTCAGAATTATCTATATAGATTAACTAGTTAGACTTTTTGAACTTGAGAATAATGTTTGGGTTTATTATATGTTCACATTTATCAGAGAGAAAATGAAATTCTTCTCTGTAGACAATTCTAGAAACATTGCATATATTACCCTGGATTAGTAGTTGTGGTAGTTACTGTCCGTGATCATAGTTAGGGTGTTGGGATTCAGGCTCTTGCACAAGTTCTGATAAATCAATGTAGGGTGGACAACTGGCTCATTATGATTATTCATTGCAGAGAAGCTGCCAGTATTTCATAGGTGTCATGGATACATAAGCCTTTTAGTTAAAGAAATATCCCCTTAGGCAGTGTAGCTCCAATTCCTGGCAGAACTCCCTATTAAATATTGAATGCCCACATTTATTTAATTTCAGTTTCAAATCTGTTTGGGTGCAGAAAGTGAGATTATGTTTCTAATTTAGGCCTCTTCTACTACGGTTCGATATAAACCATGAGCTTAGTAAGTTTTAGGGGATTATTTTACTTTGAAGCTCTTTGATATTAGTTTTCTGCACTTCTTACACAGGTTTTAGTATTAGGTGTAATCAAATATTCTGTATTTTTTAGTTAATCATTCACTTATGAAAACAAGTTTCTGGGTGGTGGAGGTGGGAGTGCAGATGACTGTAGCCTCCACTGGGGTAATGCAGCCACACTATCTGGGGATCTGGAAACCCAAAGCAAGATGTTTCCTGGCACTTTGCCAAGGATGCCTGTTACTTCCTGGGCATAAGGGATTTGAAAAATCCTTTCATAAGGGGGAGAAGGGGATGACTTAGATGGTTCTATTACAGGGAAATCACTCACTGATATGCAGATAATCTGTCCCCAAAAGTATAACACCACAAACCACTTAGAAAGCTCTAAAAGCAAGCAACCTGCCCACCTCCTCCTCCACCCCTGAATGTGCAGTGCATGAAAGATAGGTTTTAAATGACGGTGGGGTGGGGAGAACTTCAGTGCAGTGGGAAAAATAATTTCAGTCTCTGTAGTGTGAGACTGAAGAAAGCAGTAGGAGACAATTCTTTACTTGGAGAAATATTTGTTTCCCTAAGGTTGAGCAAAAGATAGCAAACTCATGGCTTTCTGCTTGACGACAGTTAACAGTTGCCATCTTATTTGAGGTAGTGCACCAAGGGAAACATGCTGATTTTCTCCATCTGTTAGGCGATCAGACTTGAGGCATCTCTAGCTGTCATGTTCACTAGTGATTCAGAGACGGTACTTCAATAGCGTTAAGAAATTATTCTTCTGAAAACAGAAGCCAGTCTGCAGCTTCTTTATCAGCACACTCCACCTTTACCAGGGCTCCAAGTACATCTCTACTTGTGTCTGAAGCCTCACAAAGCCAGTTCTTTTTTTTTTTTTAAGATTTATTTATTTATTTGAAAGGCAAAGTTAGAGAGAAGCAGAGGCTGAGGCAGAGGCAGAGAGAGAGAGAGATTGAGAGAGAAAGAGGTCCTCCATCTGCTGGTTCACTCCCCAAATGGTTGCAATGGCCAGACCTGGACTGATCTGAAGCCAGGAGCCAGGAACTTCCTCCAGGTCTCCCACACAGATACAGGGGCCCAAGGACTTGGGCCATCTTCCACTGCTTTCCCAGGCCATAGCAGAGAGCTGGATCAGAAGTGAAACCAGTGCCCATATGGGACACCAGCACTGCAGGTGGCCGCTTTGTTCCCTATGCCACAGCCTCGGCCCCACAAAGCCAGTTTTTAAAATTTATTGGGGTCAGAATTGTTGCATAGTGGGTTAAACTGTCATCTATGATACTGGCATCCCATATGGACTCCAGTTCTAGTTCTGACTGCTCCATTTCCAATCCAGCTCCCTGCTAATGTGCTGGGGAGAGCCATGGAAGATGGCCCAAATACTTGGAAGGGGCCCAAGCACTTGGGCCATCTTCCACTGGCCTTCCCAGCAGGAATCTGGATCAGATGTGGAACAATTAGGACTTACACCTGTGCTCACATACAGGCACTGCAGGTGGCAGCTTGACCCGCTGCGCCCCCAACACCAGCTGCACAAATCCAGTTTTCATCAGACTATTTGGTTTTGTTTTATAGGACACTTAGCCCGGACTTAATCTTTTTAGAAAATTTTTATTTGTTTATTTTCATTTTATTTGAAAGTAACAGAGACAGGGAAAGACAGAGACAGATTTTCCATGCACTGGTTAGCTCCCCAAATGCCCACAACAGTCAGGGCTGGCCAAGTCAAGCCAGGAACCTGATGCTTAGTATGGGTTTCTCACATGGGTAGGAGGAACCCAAGTACTAGCATCATTACTGCTGCCTCCCATAGTGTGCTAGAGCACACTAGCAGGAAGCTGGAATCAGGAGTAGAGCCGGGGCTTAACCCAGGCACTCTGATAACGGGATGCTGGCATCTCAACGGCTACACCAAATGCCTGCCCTCTAGAATCATTCTCCAACTCCTCCTCCTGCTCCTCTTCCTCCCCCTCCTCTTCCTGCTGCTGCTCCTCCTCCTTTCTTATTTATTTATTTATTTGGAAGATGGAATTAAAGAGAGAGACACAGAGAGAGAAGTCTTCCATCTATTGGGTCACTCTCCAAATGGCAACAACAGCGGGAGATGGGCCAATCTGAAGCCAGGAGTCAGGAATTTCTTCCAGGTCTCCCACATGGGTGCAGGGGCCCAGGGACTTGGGCCATCTTCCACTGCTTCCCCAAGAGCATTAGTAGGGAGCTGGATCAGAAGTGGAGCAGCCAGGACTCCAGTGGGTGCCCATATGGGGTGCTGATGCTATAGGCGGCAGCTTTACCCTCTCTGCTACAGTGTCAGCCCTAGAATCATTCTTATCCTGAGCTGTGCTGAGTTATTCAGCTGCACTAGAAGGCTTGCAGGACCATTTTGATATAAATAATTTTCTTGCTGGCTCTCTCTTTTTAGTAGAAAGATCAAGGCTTTTATTTAAAGCTTGCTGTCTATATTTGTCAAAGACCACCTGCAATAGTAAGCTTCTTTTTCCTTTTTTTGTCTTGTCCAGTATTGGTTGCCTCATTCTTTAAACAGCTGCAGATCAGACGTAGCCCCACGCAGACCCCCACTCTTGCCCTCACAGGAAATAGTGTGTTAGGAGTGGCCAGCCCCAGTGCCCTTTGCTCTGGGAGAGGTCCTGTGTGTGTCCTACATCTTTCACTTCCTGGATTCTGCATGTCTCACCTGTTCCTCACATGGAAACCTACTTCTCCTCAGCCTCCTGGACTCCCAGGATGTTTGGATCAATGTTTGATTTTGTGTGGCTAGAGACTATGAAGTTGCTTATCATTTTCCTTTGCATTTATATGTACATATTTTGTATTCTATTTAAAAGAGCTTAGCATAAGTAATATTCAATGCTTATACTTAATTAATATCCATAATAGTTAAATAGATTTAATTGATTTTTATCTTATAAGCATTTAGGTGATGGATTTCTAATCTTTTCCTAAATGTAGCCTATGAACATTCTATAGTGTGAATGTGAACTTAATATATGCTGGTCAGTTTTATTGTTAGCAAATATTTGTTGGAGCATAATTTTTAATAATATGAATGTGACAACCAATTTCTAGTGGTTGATATTTAGGTTATTTCTTCTTTTTCAGTGTTACAAATAATACGAAAACAAATAATTTGATAAATTAAATGTCTTAATCATTAAAATTGTGTTTACTTCCTTGATTGCATTGTGAGATTGAGTTTTTCATTTGGTCAGGGGACATTTACATTTTCTCATTTCTTGATTGCCTGTATGCTTTGACAGTTTCCTTTAATGGCTGTGTGTGTTTATTTTCCATTTGGATTAAGTTTATAATATGTAAAATATTTTCTTTAGCAGCCATTTTGCTATATATATTTTTCAGTTTGTTATATGTATTGTTGTATTTTATGATAATATAATGATAATTTGAATTTTTGTGTGTTCAAATCTATCACTCTTTTTTAATGCTTCCTTTTATTGCTTTTGCACTTGGATAATTATTCCTTGTTCATATACCAGACAAAATTCATTTTAATGTTCTAATTACTCTACTTGTACGTAATTTTTGGTGAATGGAAGATCTGAGTCAACTTTTTTTCTGAATAAGTCTAGCCAACAGCTTATATGACATAATTCATTTTTCTGACATGGATCATTAATTTATTTTTTTGGTGTAATGACACGTTTGGATTCTTCCTATGCTGTTTTTTCTCCATTCCATCAGTTTTTCTATCTCTTCTTATTTCAGAGGCATAGCATTTTAATAATTATAACTCTATAATAGTTTTAAGGAAACTTTTCAGTGTGGAAAATGTGAAACACAACCAGATATAATGGTTATATAAATCTACATGTCCCCACTACCCAGCTTTAATTATGGTCAACTCATGGGCAGTCTTGCTCCATATCCATCCCTTCATTTCCACTCTCCATATTTTTTTTTGGCACTAATCTCAGATATCGTAAAATTTCATCGTAAGTATTTCAGTATGTGTCTTGAAAAGACAGTTTTTAAAAAACATAACTATAATAGCTTTACCACATCTATAAATTAATAATTCCTTATTATCTAGTAAGTGCCCCAAATTCTAACTGCCTTATAAATATCCTTAATGCTTTATTGATTTGTTTCATACTTTGTCATTTGAATCAATACCCAAGTAAATTCCACACTTGACAATTAATGTGTTTTACATCTCTTACACTAGGTTTTGCTCGCAATCTCTCTGTTTTGTTTCCTTGAAATTGATTTGGTAATGAAATTGATTTTATGTCCTGTGAAGTTTCCCTAGTATGTTATATATGAGCTTCATGAGTTCTCACTAAGTCTTAGGTTCTTCTTCTTCTTTTTTTTTTTTTTTGTAAAACTTAGAGCATTTAATTGTTGACTAAGAATGAAAAACACTCTGTGGGGTCTAGCCTTCAATTCATATTTTTTGATTCACTTGGGTTTCCTTTTTTTTTTTCAGGAAGTCATTAATTTCATTAAGGTTTTCAAAAGTTACAGCAGCACACCATTTGTATTATATTTACTTGTGGTTTCTTTAATAATAACATCTTTTAATCTGTCATTAAATCCATGTGGCTTTAGTCTTTTTTATTACTGATTAAATTATCCAGTGGTATTTTGTTTGCTGTTTTCCCCCAAGAATTCTCTGTGAAGGTATCGATTCTGCCATCACTTGCACATAAGCCTCTATAGCAGGCAGTGTTGCTGCCTCTCAAAGTGAACACACCAGACACCAGACCATGGCCACTGTTGGAAGCCCTGCATAAGGCACTTGGAGTCCCTTTACTTCCTTCACCCCTGTTTTCTAGTTTTCCGCTCACCTCTTCAACTTGATCATCTAAGGAGTAGCCAAATAGATCATTCCTCAATAGGTGCTTTGAATGTTGCCATTTTTAAAAAGAACCCTAAGCAAATATAATTACTTCTTAGAACAATCTACTACTGTGAACATTACAAATGAATCAGGAGTTAGGTTACCAGTGCTCCTTTCTGTGTGTGTGTGTGTGTGTACATGTTTATCCCCCCTACACACACCCCTCACCACATCTCAGCCTTCAAAATCCGTTGAGTTTGGCACCAAGTGAACAATTTTATTCCTCCCTCTGCCATAGCCGTTTCAATGGAGACTTGACTAAGTATGTGTTGTGGATATTGGGAGTGATACACTAATGATAGCTCCAGAGCAAGTGTGCTTGGACAATTGCTATTGTCTGCAAAGTAGGTTAGCAACCAGCTCATAGATAGATGGCCTTGACTGTGGTACTTAAGACAGTGAAGACTCCCTGTTGGTACAAAGATCACTGATACACTAGTATGTCAAGTACAAGTTGATGATCCTCTTTATAGCACTGGGACTGTGCTGCACCAAAGGCTGCAGACATGAGAAATGTTTTTCAGGTACTCTTTTTCTGCTGACTCTCATTTAGAAGAATATCTCCATCTATGCTTAAATAAGTTTTCCAGGAACTTGACAGAGGGGCAAACATCAAATGCTCGATTATGCTGCTGCTATCTAATTGAGGCCATCACCCAACTGGGTTACAAATTGCTGTACAGAGCACTTATTGTTTCATATGTTATCTGTTTTTATAATTTCTCTTATTGATCAATAAAGTTCTTTTGATTGCTTTGATTGAATAGTCAATATTATACACTGGGTAATACATGCACTATTGTTTCTAAAGCCTATTTATTGCTATTTTGACTTTTTACTGTAATTTTGGGTTCTCAAATATATAAGAAGAAAGTATGTCAGTCCTATTTTTGAACATTTTCCTTTTTATATCCTAGCCTATCTAGTATGATGCTAACATTCTCCTGCTGCCTATTTTACTTATCAAATCAAAACTTGAACTACAAAGCTTCAGAATTGCCTAGACAGAAATGTAACCTCTAGAGAAGTGGAGCATTATGGGTAAGTAGGTGATATCCAGAATGCCTCTGTATTAGTTGGGCTACAGAAACCTCTACAGTAAACCTCATGTGCCCATCATTTCATATTTTATTTATAACTACTTAGTTTTTGAGAAAGAAAAGCAAGGAACAATGAAGAAAAAACATATGAAGGTGAAGAAGTAGAATACGGTAAAAAAAAGGAAGATATATTTGGTTTTGAAAAGTTTATTTTATTTTTATTAGTTTGAAAGGCAGAATGATATATGGGGTGGTGGGAGGAGAGAAAGAGAATCTTCCATCTGCTGGTTCATTCCCCAAATGCCCAGTCCACCCAGGGCTGGACCAGGCTGAAGCCAGGTACCAGGAACTCAATGCAGGTTTCTCATGTGAGTGGCGGGGATCCAAGCATTTGAGCTATTGTCTGCTGCCTTCTGGGAAGTGCTAGCAGGAAGCTGTAATGAGAAGTGGAGGCAAGTAGTATGGGATATGGGCATCCCTAGGGGTGACTTAACCTGCTACAATGCTCACCCCAAGAACAAGTAGTTGAAACTGACAAGAAAAAGCATCTCTGTATTACTTGTGCTATTTTTCTATCCCAGGTATTTCTACAAGTGATTTCAAAAGCACTTTAGCACATTTCCATTCATAACCAGAATTCAAAGGGAGAATGTAGCATATAGAATGTTTCTATATATTTGTATTTCAACCCCACAAAGTTGATACATTAGCACTAATTTAATGCAAACTGGAAGTAGGCACTCTTTCAGATTTAGACCTAACGTACATTCTGTTTTTCAGATACCAATGATTGTTGTTAATACACTCCATGCCCTCATCTCCTTAAAGCAGAGGTGGGGACTGGCAGGTCCACAAAATCATTTGGTCTGACCTTGCCAAGGCAACCAGAGGGGACCTGAAATTTAATAGGAGCTTTTTTCATAACAAAATACATTTCTGTGATGTGAATCATAATAATAATGCACATTTTGAAGGACAAGCACAGAAGATCCACTTTGGGGTAGACAGGACATGGACAAGTACATAACAGGATAGACACTTAGACTTTTTGTTGGATGCTCTCGGCCTGTCTGCCTGGATTGCGGTGACTCAAAGGACAGTCAGTGCCAGGCAGGCTGGAAGTGTAGATGTGGCAAAAATGTTAATGCACTGTGCAGAAACTACGGCGATCTGATGCGATGAGATGATTTCTCACAATGTGGATGACCTTGCCTCTGATGGTTGGTGCGACATTGTCCACGTCTTCACTGACTGACACAGATGATAACTCCAGTCCAACCTTCCACACATCCACAGCCAACAATCTTCACAAAAACAGAATCTTAGATGAATCAGGAATTACATGTGTAACTCAACAATGTGATGCCAACAGGAGTGCCACGCCTAAATTTTGTCAAAAGCAGAGGGTGTAACAGTGTCCAGTTTAAGGAATTACTGAATGATCTGGACTGTGAGTACTGTGATCTTTTTTTTTTTTTTTTTCAGACAGGCAGAGTGGACAGTGAAAGAGAGAGACAGAGAGAAAGGTCTTCCTTTTCCGTTGGTTCACCCTCCAATGGCCGCTGCGGCCAGCACACCGTGCTGATCCGATGGCAGGAACCAGGTGCTTCTCCTGGTCTCCCATGGGGTGCAGGGCCCAAGCACTTGGGCCATCCTCCACTGCACTCCCGGGCCATAGCAGAGAGCTGGCCTGGAAGAGGGGCAACCGGGACAGAATCTGACGCCCCGACTGGGACTAGAACCCGGTGTGCTGGTGCCACAGGTGGAGGATTAGCCTATTGAGCCGCGGCGCTGGCCAGAGTACCATGATCTTGTTTGTCACTGTGAAGTGCGGTGGCTGACTTGTGGGAACAAGCTCATGAAGTTTTAGGATCTGCGGGATCAAGTCAAGTGCTTCATTGGGGTGAAGGGAAAATCTGTCAGGGAACTCAGTGATGGCAGGTGGCTGCGTGAGCTAGCGTTCTGTGGACCTTTGCAAGTGCCTCTCAGCTGAACGTCAAGGTGTAGGGCCCCAGCCGGCTTCTCAGCTCCCTGCTTTCCAACGTGAAATAATTAGAAGTCAAATTAAGGCTGTCGAAAGCACAACTCAAAGAGAAGAACACAATGCATTTTCACATTCTGGAAGGATAAAAGCCTTCTACACCCGTGAATATACTAGTGAATGTGTGAAACTAATTGAAGCACTTAATGAAAGATTCAAGAACATGAAAGGTAAACAAATGTAATTGAACATCTCAGCTACACCGTTCAATGTGAAACCAGCTGAGATGCCTGATAATCTGCAACACGAAATCATTCAGCTCCAAGCATTGTGAGCTGAAAGCTAGGCACAGCAACCTCCCACTGCTTGTGTTCTATAAACGTTACATAAGCCCCCATGAATTTCCCACTTTAGAGAGACATGCAATGAAATATGCAGCTGTGTTTGGAACAACTTACTGCCCCAAGCAACGCTTTTCAAAACTTACCATCACAGAATCACCTGTGCTCCAGACTGACGGCTGCAAAACCGGAAAAGCAGTTTCGCGTAGCAACATCATCATTACCAGTTTACGTCACATGCCTCAGCAAAGACAAGCATGCTTTACAGCCATAGGGGAGAGTTAATTAAATATTTGACCAACTACAGAAGGTTAATTGTTAAGTTGATAATTCTGTATGGTCTGAAAGTGATGTTAAAAATATACACATGGCCCTTGGCAGAAGAAATGTTTCCTACCGCTGCCTTAAAGCTTTATAATTTCAGGTACTGGGGCCGGTGCTGTAGCGTAGTCAGCTAAGCCTCCACCTGTAGTGCTGGCATCCCATATGGATGTCGGTTCAAGTCCTGGTTGCTCCACTTGTGATCCAGTTCTCTGCTCTGGTCTGGGAAAGCAGCAGAAGATGGCCCAAGTGCTTGGGCCCCTGCACGTGCATGGGAGACCCGGAGGAAGCACCTGGCTTCTGGCTTTGGATTGGTCCAGCTCCCACCGTTGCAGCATTGGGGAGTGAACCAGCGGATAGAAGGTCAATCTCTCCCTCTCTCACTCTAACTCTGCCTCTCAAGTAAATAAACCAATCTTGAAAAAATTAATAAAAAAGAATTTCAAATGCCTTATCATTTATGTAAACCTTCACTGTTCTACAAAATAGCTATTAACCACTTATAGCTATTTGAAGTAACTAAAATTGTTTTTCCTGTCCCACTAGCCCCATTGCAAGTGTTTAAAAGCCACATGCCAGAGCTGGTGCTGTGGCGCAGCAGGTTAACACCCTGGCCTGAAGTGCCGGCATCCCATATTGGCACCGGTTCGAGTCCTAGCTGCTCTACTTCCGATCCAGCTCTCTGCTATGGCCTGGGAAAGCAGAAGATGGCCCAAGTCCTTGGGCCCCTGCACCTGCGTGGGAGACCTGGAAGAAGTTCCTGGCTCCTGGCTTCGGATTGGCACAGCTCTGGCTGTTGCAGCCAATTGGGGAGTGAACCATCATATGGAAGACCTCCCCCCACCACCTTTCCTCTGTAACTCTGACTTTCAAATAAATAAATAAATCTTAAAAACAAAATAAAAGCCACATGCCAGCAGTGGCTACCATAAGGGATAATTAAGATATATGTAAGCCTATTTTATCAGAAAGTTTTACAGGTCAGCTTTTGGTACTTGTAAGCACTCAATTAATGCTTATTGTTGTCTTATTCCTATCAGAGACAAGAGGATAATTCTCCTGAATTAATTTCAGATTAACCAATTGGGCAGTTTCCCATCCTCAAAGATATTAACGCTGCGTGAACCTTATGCGTGCATGTTCCTTGTTACTTTCTGAAAAGTTTGGAATTTCAGGCCAGGATGAGGAGAATCTTGTGGACTCCATAGTGAACTAAATGAAGGAGAAATTTGGCGAGATGAGGCTTCATGGCTGTTTCTCAGATTAAAATCGTTGGGAAGTCTCTCATTTCACAGGCAATTAGCAAAGCTCACTCTACAATGCAAGAAAATGCATCTTCTTTATTTTATGTATGACTGATCTGATCTTCCTATTGAGCCCCACCCCCTCAATGCAGCAGGGGGAAAAAGCAATTAACTTTCAATCCTCAGTGGTTTTAATTCAGCCTGAACCAATGATTTAAGCAGCTCTTTGGGTAACTTTTAGCCCTCATACTTTGGGATAATTGCTTTATCATTCATATTTTCACTTTTATATCCTCTAGGAAGGTGAATAAATGGGACATGGATGGCACCTGGGTCTATTGCCGGCATGAGTTGGTTTATGTAAACCGAAGGTGGCAGAGAGGTTGCTGGGATGCCCTGGGGTTGGCTGACTTGGCCTTATCTGGGCATGTGGTGTAGAGGTTGAGGCCGGCGAAGTCACATGTATTCCTGCTCATGACTATAGTGCATCAAGAGGTCCTGCCTGACTTAACCTCATCCTGCTTCTGGAGGTCCAACTTCAGAGTTTCTCGCACATCTCCATCCAGGCCTTTGTCCTTGTTGGCTCATTTTACATTCAGATTGCTGGCGGAGGGGAGAATAGAGTTTCACATCATATTAGGATCAGAGAAGCATCATGTGTTTCATTCACTCTGCAAACAGAAGTTCAGATAAGGGAGTCTGGGGCTCTCAGATTTATGAAAGAATCCACACAGTTGACACAAGCTTGTGACTAATACATCTCACAGTTCAAGTGAACAGCTTCTGTTTTCTGTAATGAGCATCTGTAGAGTGAGGATGCAATATGTTTTACAAGCTTTCTTGTCATCTTATGCTTTGCAGTGGCAGGCTCACTCCTGGAAGGACTTCTTTTGCTTGTCATTAAAAGATGACTAGTTCAAGAGGCTTCTTGCTTCTCCATGAACATGACAAGGTGATGGAATTAGTTCATATTTACTTCTATCCCTCTCAAGCCTTATGTCTTAACAAAGCTCTTTGTTCTCTGTGTTCTATACGCAAGGGCTTGTAATTTAGCATTCTATTTGTTATCTTCTGAGAATCTAACACCCATACTTCCTTGTGAATTTGAAGTGCGTGGGACAAAGGTTCTTCCCTCCTATGTTTTCTTGTTAAGCATCACTCTGATTTGTGTTTTGACACAGATAGAATCAATAGTATATATTTTATTATTTTTTGTATTATCTAAATCTCTTTTTTTATTAAAGATTTATTTATTTATTTGAGAGAGAGAATTACAGACAGAGGCAGAGACAGAAAGGTCTTTCATCCACTGGTTCACTCCTCAAATGGCTACAGAAGTTGGAGCTGGGCCGATCCAAAGTGAGGAGCCAGGAGCTTCTTCCAGGTCTCCCAGGTAGATGCAGAGGCCCAAGCACTTGAGCCATCTTCCACTGCTTTCCCAGACCATAGCAGAGAACTGGATCAGAAAAGGAGCAGCTGGGGTGTGAACTGGCACCCATATCAGATGCCAGAGCTATAGCTGGTGGCTTATCCCACTACACCACAGCGCCGACCCCTAAATCTCCTATCTTTAACGGCATTCCTTCATCTAACCTCAATCCCAGGTGGAATGGGGTGCCAGAAATTAAGGGCTTCTCTTTTTTGGCTCAACTCTAGCTTTGTAGCTGTGTTTTGGTATAGAAGAATCATACATATGATTGAAGAACCTCTATAATCTGGCTCTTCCAGGTTTGTTCTTGAAATATAAATGGAATGTGAAACATTTTTTGTCTGTTAAGTGCTAGTTTTAAGCAGGTAGCCAGGCTTGGGAACAAGAGAAGATGTTGAAATTCTGATAGCATACCCATTTCATTCTGTCTTGTGTCTTTTATGACTTGGTGTCCAAAGGGGAATAAGTGACACACTTTTTTCTGAGAGGTAAAATTTGTTAGTTTAATGTTTGCAAAATATCATTCTTATTACAATAATAAGTGCTGGTGACATTTTCATCTAGAAGACATGAGAAACACGATTCCAGAATCCATCTAAATGACTATTTGGATTCCCATCAGGGCTGTGTGTGCTAAGGGAGATTATGCATTCAATGCAGGTGGCCCTTTGTCATCTTGATTCAGTTAAATGTTGAGCAGCTTGGAAAGAATTCTGGAACTTCATTTGGGAGAAATGGTAGTGTTTAGGTTCATTTTATAAATTGACAATCATTTCTGATAGCTTGAAGAAAAGTTTTTCATCAGCTTCTTTGAAATGTCGATTCCAAGAGTGATTTATTTTAATAGAGCACATGTTAAGACTTTAGAATTATAAAATATGGGGCCAGCATTGTGGCATAGAGGGTAAAGCCTCCACTAGCTACACTAGCATCCCATATGTGCACTCATTCATGTCCCAGCTGCTCCACTTCCAACCCAATTCCATGTCAATGGCCTGGAAAAAGCAGAAAATGGACAAGTACTTGGGCCCCTGGCACCCATGTGGGAGACCTGGGGGGAGCTCCTGGCTCATGGCTTCTGCATTGTGCTGCTCCTGTTGTTGCAGCCATTTGGGGAGTGAACCAGGCGATGAAAGATCACATGTCTCTCCTTCTCTTTCTTTCTATGAATTAAAAAAAAATCCTAAGGAAGTAAAAAAAATTGCATAAGATAAAAATTGGGAAAGGGAATACCCAGAAGTAGTGAATATTACTAAATTATAAGGTACATTTCTATTTCTATAATATACATTTCTAGAAAAGAATAGCAGTAGAAAGCACCACATTGGAGAAAACTTTTGAAAACATTTTCTGTGTTTATTTGAGAGGCAGAGATACAGAGGCAAACAGAGAGACACAGAGTAAGTGAGAGCTCACATCCACTGGTTCGCTCTTTAATCTTGAACATCTGTACTCACTGTGGCAAAGGAACACTTTATGGGAGGCTCCTTTAATTGTTCATTGCCTGCCAGGCCTTGAGTATGACTCAACTCTTTATTTCCTTCAGTGGTAGAGTCTTGGAATAGGAGCCAGTTTCAAAGAGCTTATCTGTGTTCATCTTGGGACAGTGAAGTCTGGGTAAGTATTATTTTTCTTGTGGTTTCAACAATGTTTGGTGTTGGAGCAAATGTGTCCAGCATATCTATAGGTGAAGACGTACCACAGAGACTGAGTTACTTGATCATGTGTCAGAGTCTAAACTCAAATTCACGATGTATTAATCATGGGGTAATTGAATTTGGGGCTGCTTTCGAGTTCCTGCTTATTCAGGGGCTATTTGAATATTGCTGGTGATTATAATTTTTTATTTTAATTAAACTTTATTTTTTCAATTAAATAAAAAATTTAAGAAATGAAATTAGGGCTATTGGTAGGTTTTAAGCATGGAGATTTTTATGTCAGATTTTCTTTTTTTTCTTTTTTGATTTAGTAAATATACATTTCCAAAGTACAGTTTATGGATTACAATGGCTTTCCCCCCCATAATTTCCCTCCCACTCATACCCCTCCCATCTCCCGCTTCCTCCCCCATTCCATTCACATCAAGATTCATTTTCAATTATCTTTATATACAGAAGATCGATTTAGTATATATTAAGTAAAGATTTCATCAGTTTGCACCCACACAGAAACACAAAGTGCAAAATACTGTTTCAGTACTAGTTATAGCATTACTTCACATTGGACAACACATTAAGGACAGATCCCACATGAGAAGTAAGTACACAGTGACTCCTGTTGTTGACTTAACAATTTGACACTCTTGTTTATGGTGTCAGTAATCTCCCTAGGCTCTAGTCATGAGTTGCCAAGGCTAGGGAAGCCTTTTGAGTTCGCCGACCTTGATCTTATTCCAACAGGGTCATAGTCAAAGTGGAAGTTCTCTCCTCCCTTCAGAGAAAGGTACCTCCTTCTTTGATGGCTCCGTTCTTTGCAATGGGATGATTATAATTTTTTAAAGATTTATTTATTTGAAAGAGTTACACAGAGAGAGAAGGAGAGAGACAGAGAGAGAGAGAGAATCTTCCATCTTCTGGTTCACTCCCCAATTGGCCGCAATAGCAGGAGCTGGCTGATCTGAAGCGAGAAGCCAGGAGCTTCTTCTGGGTCTTCTCACGCAGATGTAGGTGCCCAAGGACTTGGGCCATCTTCTACTGCTTTCCCAGCCCTAGCAGAGAGCTGGATCAGAAGTGGAGCATCCAGGACTCGAATTGGTGACCAAATTATGGGATTCCAGCACTGCAGGGTGGCGGCTTTAACCGCTACACCACAGCACCAGCCCCTGATGATTATATATTATAAACTGGTTTGATTTTTGATTTTTTTTTTTTTTTTACAGGCAGAGTGGACAGTGAGAGAGACAGAGAGAAAGGTCTTCCTTTTTGCTGTTGGTTCACCCTCCGATGGCCGCCGCGGCCGGTGCGCTGTGGCCGGTGCACGGCGCTGATCCAAAGCCAGGAGCCAGGTGCTTCCTCCTGGTCTCCCATGCGGGTGCAGGGCCCAAGGACTTGGCCATCCTCCACTGCACTCCCTGGCCACAGCAGAGAGCTGGCCTGGAAGAGGGGCAACCGGGACAGAATCCAGTGCCCCAACCAGGACTAGAACCCGGGGTGCCGGCGCCGCAGGTGGAGGATTAGCCTATTGAGCTGTGGCACCGGCCATTGATTCTTGACTATTAGTTGCATACTCCACAAGTGAAATAATAAAAGATTTATAGCTGGAAGAGATACAGTAATTTCCCCACATCTTTTATTTTCTAGATGATGCTGTTGACCACTAAGTGGTTAAATGAGATTCCTGGAAGGGACTGAGCCAGGGCGAAAACTCAGATTCCCTGATACTCGCTTAGTCTTCATTCACTTAGCTCGTTTCCTCCTTCCGTATCCTAACTTCAGCTGTTCATTCATCAGTCCATTCATTCCAGTGCTCTATGTGTTGAATCCTGACCCTAAATGAGTCCAGATCCTACGATGAGTTACTGGTAAACTGACTGTGAGTTTGCGAAACATGTCTGAAGCCTTGCACTGGCTACTTTTCCAACTCAATACCTACAGACAAAAGGACAGACGTACTTATATTAAAGTGTGAGGAGAGAGGGCCAGCACTGTGGCATAGTGGGTAAGCCACTGCCTGCAGTGCTGGTATCCCATATGGGCGCTGATTCATGTCTTGGCTGCTCCACTTCTGATCCAGCTCCCTGCTAACATGCCTTGGAAGGCAGTGAAGGATGACCCAAGTCCTTGGGCCCCTGCACCTGTACAGGAGACCTGAAAGAAGCTTCTGGCTCCTGGCTTGGGATCCGCCCAGCTCTGGCTGTTGTGGCCGTTTGGGGAGTGAACCAGCGGATGGAAGACCTCTCTCGCTCTCTCTGCCTCTCTGTAATTCTACCATTCAAATAATTTTTTAAAAAGTGTGAGGATAAAATGTAGCAAAATGACTCTTGCATGGTGTCTGATACCTTTTGAAGCCCCAGGAATTGGCCAAGTCATTCAGCTCAGTCATGAGGCCAATAGGCCAGGCCTTCCCCAACTGTCTCCTGACCCAAAGGGCAGCATGGCTTGGTGCCGCCTGGTCTCTGCTTTTCCAAGAGGGATTTCCCAGCTTGGTACAAATCAGAGGGGAGGCCAGCTTCAAAACCCTTTCCGGCTTGTGAAGATAAAGCACACTTGGGAGTGAGGTGGCAGCCCGGTCCACCACATGAACATTTTGCCAGGCTTGCCATCAATCAACAGCAAAAATCTAGGTTAGGAGAGAGGAAGGGGTTACCCTGGCTCGTGGAGTTCGTCAGCAGACAGGGTGAGATCTGGTCTGGAGTGTTCCAGGGGAGGCCACAGGATTCTCCGTCAAGTATCTGCTGTCTACGTCAATTTGTGACCCAGAGCGTGGGTGGCTTATTGATCCCTATCTATAATAGATTTAAGGGAATGGTTTTACACAGGCCCTTCCCGCTTTCCTTTGTGCAATGAAAGATCACTTAATTACTATTTAATTGCAGTATCACAGACTGGCCATCTCCTCTGCAGGCTGCAATAGACTGGAATTGGAGGAGGCTGACTAGGTCAGGACGATATTAATCATGATTTCATTACTGGACAAGAGGAGCAGCAGCCAAGTATTAAAGGAACCCAAGGTGGAGCGCAGTGAGGATGCCAGGGAAGGGCTCCATCCAGTAATGCCCAGGCCCCCAAATCCGTGAGTCCTCGTCTGCAGCCCAGAGGAGCTCACAGCTGAGCTGGCTTGCTTTTACTGCCGTCTTTAAGGAAGCCTGGACTTCAACTTGGGCTGATGAGACACTGCCCACCTAAAATATATGTGGATTGAGAGGTGCTCCCACATGGCTGAGGCAGGGATTTGGGTTTGAAACTTGGTAAAATTCTGCGCTAATCCTTGCAGTAAGATAGTGAGATCTGGGGGTGCTTGTTATTGGGAGGGTGAGAGTCAGATGCCCCCAAATGATGACTTTGGAGAAAGGGAATTTCTTTTTTTTTTTTTTTAAGATTTTTATTTATTTATTTGACAGGTAGAGTTACAGACAGTGAGAGAGAGAGAGAGAGAGAGAGACAGAGAGAAAGGTCTTCCTTCCATTGGTTCACTCCCCAAATGGCTGCAACAGCTGGAGCTGCACCCATCTGAAGCCAGGAGCCAGGTGCTTCCTCCTGGTCTCCCATGCAGCTGCAGGGGCCCAAGCACTTCGGCCATCATCCACTGCTTTCCCAGGCCACAGCAGAGAGCTGGACTGGAAGAGAAGCAGCCGGGACTAGAACCTGCACCCATATGGGATGCCTGCGCCGCAGGCGGAAGATTAACCAAGTGAGCCATGGCACCGGCCCTGAAAGGGAATTTTTTATGAAAAAAACTATATATGCTTTGAGAAACAACCAAATCCAAAAAAATGTGAATAAGGGCAAAGAGGGGTGCAGGCATGGAATGAGGGAGAGAGAGTGGTTTTTCATAGACCTTTCTGAATGCCCAGGGAAGGGTGTCTTTTCAGAGACTTTTCCGATGGGGAGATAAGAAAAAACTAAAATTCAGGATAGACTTGGAGCCCAGAAGGAAAGATTTTGTCTCCACAGTGAGCAGGTGGTTAAATGAAGCAGTTCTAGCAAATGTGTGGACACAACAACGAAGCTGGGTTAGCAAGGCGGCCTTCCCTGCCAAGCCACCCTCCCTGCCATCCACATCCTCTTTTATGTTGCTGTCTTCTGTGTACCTCACTTATCAAAGGAGATCATACTTAACAAGAGGCACACAGTACACAGGTGTTGAGGACGCCAGCTCTGGAGGCCCCCAGACTGGGTTTGAATTCCAGTTGGGACTTTCAGATACTGATTTCTGAAGCTCATTGTCTAACTAAGGAAGCCAGGATTCCTTGGAGGGATGGCAGATTTCAGGTGTGGAGTGTGGAATGATGGTCTAGAATATGTTATTGTGCCAGAAAACAAAGAAGGGCCCAAGGAATCAGAGGAAATGACCAATGAATAAAGCATGACCTTGGGCTCACTTTTGTCAAATATTTTAGTGGAGAAAGGGGAACTCTTATACCCTGTTGGAGGGAGTGCAAATTACTGTAGCCACTGTGGAAAACAGTGTGGAGATTTACTTGAAAACTAGAAATAGACTTGCACCCAAAAGACATGAACTCATTGTTCCTAAGAGATAACTACACGACCATTTTTACAGCAGCACTCTTCACAAAAGCCACAATTAGGAATCAACAAAGTTGTCCATCATCAGATGAATGGATGAAAAATGTGGTATATGTACACAATGGAATATTATTCAGCTATAACAAAGAATGAAATTCTACCATTGCATCAAAATGGATGCAACTGGAGGAATCACATTGAGTGAAATAAGTCAGGCACAGAAAGACAAATGCTGCATGTTCTCCACTATATGTGGGAACTAAACTTTTTTTTAAATGGGAAAAAATTCAAAAAACAAAAACAAAGAAAGAAATGCCTGTATATTGTCAATATTGTTGCAAATATACTTTTATAAAACTTTGTTTCATATCTTTGTCAAACCAATAGTTAAGAATGTTACAATACTGTAGTTTTAATTATTTGTGATTACTTTAAAACTTATTACATATGGGTGAAATGGTCATTTTTCCACTCAATTGTTTATACCTGTTGTAAATATTCTCAGTAAGTAGGGTCTTTTTGCTTTTTCCTTGTTAAACTTATTTGGTGAAGCATTAAGCCTCTTTACTGTAATGTAAATTGAAGATGTTATCTCAAAAACAAAGAAAAAAGAGAGATAAATTATAATATATTGATTAAAAAATAAGAATCAAGTTTATAGTTGAAAGAGAAAGTTTTTTTTTCTTAGAGGAATGACAGCTGACAAATTTAGGAGATATGATAGGAAAACATTTTTTGCAGCCACCATTTCAATAAATTCTTTAGACAAAGAATATCAATAGATTCCATTTCTCTTAGCAAAGAGTACTGGAGGACAGGATACAGCTTTTCAACACATCAGCCTGCAGATTACTTAAAAGTTACAAAGGGGAAGCAATTCCTTTGCCGTGGAAATATCTGCTGGACATTACTGAAACCAAGTGTGGCCAAACTGATATTAGGTACCTGATGTATAGGAAATGAAATATACAGAACCATCTGTGTATAATTCTTGCTAAAATGAGTACATACTGAGCCAAATTCAAAATGTAAGACATTTTCCTAAACAACTGATCTAGATTATTAAATAAAATGCCAATGTCAAAACAGATTAAGACCAAAAATAAAAAAAAAAAAAGGAAAACTATTCTATGTTAAAAGACACTGAAATTGAAGAAACATGATAACCAAATAAAATGCATGATCCTGGAGTGGAAGAACATTTGGATGCAAACACCCCCAACTGCCTAGGGTATTTTTCAGCCAGTTGGAAATTATGGGGTGTATTATTGTATTGATAAGTTTCTTGTATGTAATAATGTGTTGTGCTTATGTGGGAGGATATTACTAAAGATTCACAATGATGTATTTTAGGGCAAGGTATTAACAATTACTGGATATAGGTGAAAGTTAAAATCCTTTTATCATTCTTTCAACTGTAGGCTTCAGATTTTCACACTGAGGGGCCAGCATTGTGGTATAGCAGGTAAAGCCACATGGGTGCTGGTTAGTGTCCCTGCTGTTCCACTTCTGATGCAGCTCCCTGCTAATGGCCTAAGAAAAACCTGGACCCCTGCCACCCACATGGGAGAGCCTGATGAAGTTCCTGGCTCTTGGCTTCAGTCCGGTACAGCCCTGGCTGTTGTGGCCATCTGGGGTGTGAATCAGTGGATGGAAGATTCTCTCTCTCTCTCTCTCTCTCTGTGTGTGTGTGTGTGTGTCCCACTCTCTCTGTAACTCGCACTTTCAAAACAAATAAATAAATCTTAAAAGGATTTTCAAACTGACTTGGAAGAAAAATATTCCCAACTTTGGGCAAATTTGTTGATCTCACTAAGATCCTTGTCTCCTTTCCTGTAACGTGTGAGTAGTGATGGTAAATGGTATACAGGCTTACTTTACTGAATAATATCTCATGATAAGAACACATAGAAAGCGTTCAGTAAATACCAGTTATTGAAATCTCCTCTCCATCTTTTGGGTTAGCAGCAGAATGTGAGTGGCTGAGAGCTAAGTCTTTTTTCATCTTTATTCCCCAGTGCTTGGATGGGGTGAGTCAATGAATGTTTCTTGATATAAGAAATTAAGTAAAACTATGCATAAAGTCATACTAAAACATTTTCTCATGAAAGCTTCCACAATAATATTCCAAGTATCTGAACTGTGAGCACCTCCTTGATATCTGGTTCCTACATCCAGGCGGTCATCCCACTGCACCAGCTTCTTGTAGCACACAACTGGCTGGTCTGAAGGTGTGTGTTCATACTGTGAGGCAGAGGTTCTCGTCTTTATCACCTGTGAGAAGCAGGTGCTGGTGGCCGGGGTGCGGTGGGTGGGGGTGAAAACACAGGTTTCTAACAGAGTTTATGGTTCAGTAGATTTGGGGTGAGGACTGAGAACTTCTACTTTTTTTTTTTAAGATTTTATTTATTTGAGAGGTAGAGCTACAGACAAAGAGAAGGAGAGACAGAGAGAAAGGTCTTCCTTCCCCTGGTTCACTCCTTATTTGCAATGGCCAGACCTAGGCTGATCCGAAGCCAGGAGCCACGAGCCAGCAGCTTCTTGGCCATCCTCCACTGCTTTCTCAGGCCATAAGCAGAGAGCTGGATTGGTAGACGAGCAGCCAGGACAGGAACCAACAGCCATTTGGGATGCTGATTCCACAGGCAGAGAGGCAGAGACTTAGCCCTCTGTGCCACAGCACCACCCCGAGGATTTCTGCTTCTAACAACCTCCCAGGTGACGGTGATGCTCATGCTTCTGGCCCGGAGACCTCACTGAGGTGAGGGGTTCAAGGAGTAGAAGGAGCCCAGGAAACATAAGAGCAATGCTGAGACTCCCTAGGCAGACTCCTTGTAGAACCGTGCCCTTGATCTGCAAGACTGGTATTTTTGGAAGGTAACCCAAA
This sequence comes from Oryctolagus cuniculus, assembly GCF_964237555.1. NCBI lineage: Eukaryota > Metazoa > Chordata > Mammalia > Lagomorpha > Leporidae > Oryctolagus > Oryctolagus cuniculus. The sequence continues at coordinate 62,319,045 of NC_091438.1, forward strand.
AGGAGAAAGGAGTCGATTCCTATCATCTCATCAATATCTCCTTGGAGTAAAATGGTCTTTCATGACTGTTTGGACGGCAACATGTTAGGCACAGAGTGAGTCTAATTTTTAAGCATGTACAAAATGATAATATAGGATATGTTTTCATTATATAGATATATGCACATATTTTCATAAATATACACATAAAATGCAACAGCTGTAGTTCAAGTTTTTTATAGGTATTTAAAATTTTTAAATTAATTTTTATTTATTTGGGAGACGGAGATATGGACACACATACACAGAGAGAGACAGAAAGACAGTGTGTATGCTCTTTTCTGCTGATTCACTCCCCAAATGCTTGCAAGACTGGAGCTGGGAACCGAATCCAGTTCTGTCACATGGGTGACAGGAACCCATTTGGGCCATCTCCACTGCCTCTGAGGGTTTATATTAGCAGGAAGCTGGAGTCAGTTTATATTAGTCAGGAAGCTGGGAATGAAACCCAGGCACACTGCTGTGGGACACCATGGGCATCTGTTTTGTTTTGTTTTGTTTTGTTTTTAAAGATTTATTTATTTTGGCCAGCACCGCGGCTCACTAGGCTAATCCTCCACCTTGCGGCGCCGGCACACCGGGTTCTAGTCCCAGTTGGGGCGCCAGATTCTGTCCTGGTTGCCCCTCTTCCAGGCCAGCTCTCTGCTGTGGCCAGGGAGTGCAGTGGAGGATGGCCCAAGTGCTTGGGCCCTGCACCCCATGGGAGACCAGGAAAAGCACCTGGCTCCTGGCTCCTGCCATCGGATCAGCGCGGTGCGCCGGCCGCAGTGCGCCGGCCGCGGCGGCCATTGGAGGGTGAACCAACGGCAAAGGAAGACCTTTCTCTCTGTCTCTCTATCTCTCTCTCTCATTGTCCACTCTGCCTGTGGAAAAAAAAAAAGATTCATTTATTTCAAAGGCAGAATTATGGGGGACAAGGGGAGAGGGAGACAGAGATCTTCCTTCTGCTGGTTCACTCCCCCAAATGGCCTCAACAGCTGGGGCTGAGCCAGGCCAAAGCCAGGAGCCAGGATCCAGGAGCTTTATCCATGTCCCCAACATGGGTGCAAAGGCCCAAGGACTTGGGCCATCTTCTGCTGCTTTCCCAGATGCATTAGCAGGGAGTTGGATTGGAAGTGGAACAGCTGGAACTCAAACCGGTGCCCAGATGGGATGTAGGCTTTGAAGATGGCGTCTTAACCCACTACATGACAACGTGGACCCCACCACAGGTGTCTTAACTGGCATCTTAATTGCCAGGCAAAATACTTGCTCCTAGCTTGTGTTTATATAAGGAAAAATAAAGGAGGAGAGAGAGAGTGAGAAGGAACATGGTGGGAGGAGAGGGAGAGATAGAAATATTATTTTACCAGGTAGACAAATTTAGTTTGTATTTCCAAAACAATAAGAGTATACCCATGATAGTAAATTCCTTGCGTGAATGTATACTTCAACACAGAGAGAAAACAAGGCCCATTGATGTTAGCAAAATTATGTCCAGTTAGTAGCAAAACTAAAACTGGGCAAGGATGCCAGGTGTCAGATCTATGGTCAGGTCATGCTGCCTTCCTGCAGTCCCTGGAGTGTGACAGCTTTTACCTTCCTTTCCAGGCCTCCTACCGTGCATGCAATGGAAATACTGTGCTACTTCTTCTCCTCTCCAATCTGCAGAACTGTAAGCAGAGGCAATATTTAAAACTTAAAAAAAAATTCAGTTGTTACTGACAATGCAATGAGGGTAATGGTATTTTTATTTATTTATTTGACAGGCAGAGTGGACAGTGAGAGAGAGACAGAGAGAAAGGTCTTCCTTTGCCGATGGTTCACCCTTCAACAGCCGCCGTGGCCGGCGTGCTGCAGCCGGCGCACCGCGCTGATCCAATGGCAGGAGCCAGGTGCTTCTCCTGGTCTCCCATGGGGTGCAGGGCCCAAGCACTTGGGCCATCCTCCACTGCACTCCCTGGCCACAGCAGAGAGCTGGCCTGGAAGAGGGGCAACTGGGGCAGAATCCTGCGCCCTGACCGGGACTAGAACCTGGTGTGCCGGCGCTGCAAGGCGGAGGATTAGCTTAGTGAGTCGTGGCGCCGGCCGGGTAATGTTATTTTGATTTGAAATTGTATAAAGGAATAATCGTCATTAATTATAGTACTTGCATTTGCTATTTCTCAAATGAAGGACAATAATAGTTTTGCAGCCTTCCAAGACAATTCTCTTCAACCGCTGTTTTTAACAGTGACCTTTGTCCTTGAGGGTAGACACCAGTGAACAATAGTAGAACAGAGAAACAAAGAATAGTGTCCTAATAATTAATACACAGTCTGTAGGACCCTGTTGAGCCTGTTGCTCTTAGTTTTCCTGAGACGAAATGTCCTTGGCATCTCTTAAAAGAATCATGTGTTCCAATCTGGCTAGACATCTTCTGTACTTTTCTTTGAGCCCTAATTTTTGTTTTCCAATGCAGTAGCATTTTCTGAGAAAATCTAATAAAAAACATGAAAAAATGAAAAAGAAATAGAGTGATTGTTTCTTATTAAGGCGTGCACCTGTCCCGACTATTTAAATGAAGGGAGATGTGCTCTCCAAATCTTAGAAGTTCCTGAGAATGTGAACCATTCAATGAGCTTTGGTAGGTCTTGTGTTCCAGACAAGCTGATACCTCCCAGGGCTGGGACTATCATTACGAGTCATATGAATGGAGTATATGTTCCACTACAGTTTGCAATACAATCGCCTCCACGATGTCCTTTTACAGCTCCTTAATATAGTCACTGCACAGGGAGGAAAATAGTATGGGCAATCAGCCAGCTCACATGCTAACTTCATTAGCTTCAGTGGTGCCTCGTTGTATAGGAGTTGGACAGCAAACATTTATATGGCCCTGACTAATTGCCAGCCATTAAGCTTTCTTATATTTTGACATTTTTTAGTATATGTGCTGCCAAGCAAGCACACATATTAACTTTTTTTTAATACAGTGAAGTAACTTCTCTGAGATCTCATGGAGCCAGGATTCACACTCCGAAGTCTGGCTCCAGATCCCATGCCCTGAATTGCTACTCAAAATTGGGATTAAAGTTTAGTGGATCTGGTGTCTCTTTCTAACTTGAATCCTTCAAACACCTAGTGCTGCAGCCCTGAGGATTTACTAGTTCTGGCCCACACAGGTCCTGGCACTGGGTCTGGGATGCGTGGCTGCTACTCAGAAGCGTAGGCCTGCTTGCTTCTCTATACACACTTGTACACACATTGCTCTGTCAAAGGCCTGCCCTTCCTGGAGAGCTCAGATAAAGTCCTCTCCTTTCTGTCCAGTCTTCCTGGTTTCCTTTGCTTTCCTACAGTCCAGAAGCACTGTTAGAACTTCTGTCATTGTACCTGTTGGAATTGTTTTATTTTTATCTTCCTGAGTCAGTGGAACACATGGTGAGTTCTGAGGAGCAGGGTCCTTTCTTTTCTTACTCTGCAGCCCACTCACCACCACATACACAAGTGGGCCTTTGCTCTAACCCTGTAATGAACACAAGCAAGGTGGGTATTGGTGTATGAATGTTCAGTCCCTACTGTCCACGCTTCCTATGTACTCTACATGCATGTAGCCATTTGTCCATGAGTGCTTTTAATTACTGCTCTGGATGTATGTGGCTTTCACAAGTAGCAGGAAATATGGAGGAACTATGAAGGACAACCTATCCAGTGTAGGGAGTAAGGAATGCTCCACAGGTCATCACCTTTGTGCACTACTACTGAAATAATGAAAGAAATCTAGATGATTCTTGGGAAATCCTGTAGCACTGTACTCAGACTCCTCATTGGTGCTTTTCTTGTGTTACCTTCTGCAGTTGTGTATAGGCCAAGTTTCCCATCATGAGTTCCTTGGAAAGGACTGAGTCTTTCTCGGTACCCACTGGGCCTAATATGGCAGGTGTTTAATAAATAATGTAATGTTCATGGTATTGATAATGTCAGGATGGTATCAAACACTGAGACATTGTGTTTATGAAAACATACTTGTATCTGTTGAATAAATTAGTAAATGTGTGAATGCATAACACAAGATGGATCTAAAGATCTTATTCTACCTCATTGTTTCATTGATAGGGAATCTGATGTCCAAAATCCAGACTTTGCCACTCATCCCAAGGCAGGCTAATGAAGAAGCTGGAATTCATATCTGGGCATTTTGCCTGATCACTTGTGCCACTGTTTTCATCTACATGGTAAATTTGGGGACTTTGGAAGGAAATGAGGGTTTATTTTTAAATGTATTCAGTTACATGGTCTAATCTACATAGTCAATGAACTATGTGATAGAGTTTGCTGGGTAGCTTTTCCACCCTCAGAATCAACTTTCTTTCAGGTTGCTACCAAAAACCTTTGAAAATTCATCATTATGTTTCCCCACCTATAGGATATTCTGAACTGAATTGGATTTTTCTTCAATAATTTTGAATCTCAAAATGCCTTGAGCTGATTTCAGCAGTCCTTGTTACAGCAGTGCAGTAGGCAGGGTTTAGGAAGGTAGGCTAGATATTGCCTTGCCTCATGGCACACCACCAAGATTAGAAACAAATATGAGTTCTGGGTGTTTTGTCACTATTTTGTTATTGCTTCTGCACATTGAGAATGTGATGGTAGTAGAGTATGGAGATATAAGAAAAGAGAAATCATTTAATTAAAGATTCTAATTGATTGTATTCCAGATAATTTACATTTTGAAATTTTTATATAACTAATGTAGAATAATCCCAGCATGTGAAATAAAATAAATACATGGGAAATTTGGTAATAGAAAGCACCAGGGTTTTGGAGTCAGATAGCCATAACTTGGAATCCCAGCTTCATACTCTTATGAGACAGAGGCCTGGTATTTAACTTCTCTGAATATTGCTGTCTTCTATTTAATATAGAGATAATAATAATTATCTCATAAAGTTGTGCAGATAAAATGCAATGCTGAGTACTAGGACAATTCACAAATTTTGGTTCCTTAAATTCTCTACCCTATGTCTCCCCAATGAAAGATAAGATAGATATATAATGTAATGCCATATTCTGTAAATAATGGTGAAAACATAGTATCAATTTACATATAACAGATAACTAAAGAGCTAGTTAGATATACTGCTTGATATTTTTAAAAAGTGTTTGATGGAGTTAGGAAGAATTATAGACAATATAGACTAAGAAAATGTTAATGAGATATATTCTTTGGCTTCATTAATATTGTCATTCTTAAGTGAAAATGATGAATCTTACAGAATGGGAGATATGAACCAAGTTGATTCTGCTAGGTTTTCTTCAGCAGATTAGAGGAGGTGCCCTTAGGGGCATAGATGAGCTTCCAGCAGACATTTCAAAGCAACTGGATGAAATGAAAGTTGAGGTGTATTTTTGCTGACACCTACAGCTATTCCATCTCGCTGTGACTCTGTGAGTATGAGTTGCTTCTGTAAGGGAAGATCTTAAAGGGGCAGGATATTAGCTTGGGGTAGCACAGCAGACCTCAGCTGTCTGCTGTCCCAGATCAGCCACGTGGAATTTCTCTGCAGTGAGAGAGGAGTCCTGTTTCTATGACAATCATGGTTGCTCTGCCAAGACTGCTAGTTGGGGTGCCTGCACTGCTAATTGCTATGCGGACATCCATTCATTCGACTTTGACCTAGAATTACCATTGTCTTTCACAAGGTAGGCAATGAATCATTGTTTTGGGTGCTTGCTTTGTCTCTTTCAGCCTAGGTTTGAGTTGGATCAGAAATGCAGTCTGTGCAGTTCATTACCAACCTCAGTCAGGAAGGTTTCTGATGGGGTAACTTTTACAACACACTAAGCGTCTTGTTGGAAAACAAGTGTTAGTTAACAGTCCAAGAGCTCAGACGGAGCTGGTTGCAGTTCAGTGCTGCTACTCCGTGGCTTTGTGATCTTGAATAAATTGGTTGACTCCTCTAAGTCAATTATCTCATCTGTAAAATAGAGATAACAAAATTTCCATCCTCATACAATTGCTGTGAGGCATGGACAGAGATGAGCCAGAAAAAATGGTGTTGCCTTGTTGGCACCTCGCACAGGGAGGTGCAGTACAGTTAGATGGATCCATGCCTAGTTGGTGACACTGAAACTCCATTCACTTGCAACAGCCACCACCTAGACCACAACAGCTCTCCCATACATGTTACAGCTTTAGTCATTCAATTTATTTCCCTCCACCCTTAACCCTCCCGGAGCTTTGAGAATATTGAAAAGCAGTGAAGAAACCCGTGACAACCAAATAGCAATGTAAGTTCAAGTAGGTTTTGTTACTTCTCTCAGTGACTGATGAAAAAGATCAATTTTATGTTTTGTGAAACTTGTACTTTATGCTGCTAGCATCTTATTCCTAGAATTCTAGAGAGAGAATTACGGATGTCGAGTGCTTCATTTTGGTTAGTGTGAGATGGAACACAAGAAGATCAGCTCAAGGTGAATCCTTCCTAAGGAAGTGAAAGCAATGTCAAGGATAAACATTTATTGAGCCCCTAACACATGTCAAATACTGCAGACATAGAGACAGTAATATAAAAACTGGGACCTTCGTGACTCTGAAACTTGTCCTTCCAGCTCTGTCAAGGTCATCTAATGGTTGAAAATAAATAGGACAGGTTTGAATCCCATCTTCTCTGCTTGCCAGCTCTGTGGTGTTCACCACTCTCAGCCACATGAGTATAATCTGTTAATTTGGAGGAGGCCTGTGAAATGCTTGCTACAGGGTCTGGGACTCCCAGGAAACAACAGTACTTGTTTTCTTATCCATGCCCCAAATGTGAACATTGTTATTAGATTTCATGTATGAAGTCACTGGAACTAAGTACTAAAGTTCTTGCAGGGAATTTTTAGAGAGTGATGGAAATTCAGTACCACTAACTTCCCACAGACCGTTTCCAAAGGGGCAATGTGATGGCGAAACTATTTCCAAGTGGGATTTTGTTGTTGTACAAACAACTGGACGTGAACATAGAAAAGATTATCTGAGGACATTTCTGCATTTAAAAAATAGAGTACAAATACGCAGATGAAGATTAGTTTTTTCCTCCCTGAGGTTATATTCTGACTTTGAATGCAACCAATTAATTTCCACTGTGTCCATTACTGTCTCACTCTTGCAAGAGCTAATGCTGCCTCAGCTATGACTCACTGGAGGTTCTTGTATAAGTGGAAGGATTTTGCCTTTCTCCATTATTAGTTGTTGCAACCTTTGATTTTTCTCTGAGCATGAACCCCAGTCTCCTCTAAACATGGGTGTTTTCTCTTGCCACAGTGCTCGAACTACCTAAAGGTGAAGAACATTTTTTCTACAGTTGCATTAAAAACAATTATTATCCCCAGTACCACCCCCACCCCCCCTGTTTCTGCTGCTGTTGCTCTCTGCCTCTTACACAAGGGGCCAGAGTTTTAAGAGGCCAAGAGCAGGCAGCAAAGTCTCAACATGTTCCTGGAGTGGGAGGGGATTCTGTGAGAGTGAGTTGGCTGCCACATCTGGGGGAGGCCTGGTGATGAAAAATGGCAGCTGTGATGATGAGAGAGGAGCCAGCTTCCGGGAGGCAGGGGCAGGCTCTTCTCTTACTCCCTCCACCTCTAGCCAAATACCAGTTGTGTGAATCAGCTGCCATTTGGCCTCAAGGGACTTCACTGCCACATGCTCCCCTTGCCCTCTTCTTGAAGCAAGAGCCTGCCCCTTCCTCAGCCCTCCAGCTGCATTCAGAGTCTTGTAGGGAAATTTGAAGGTCACAGGGAGTGCCCTGCGCAGTGACAGGCTCTTTTCTTGTGCATGCACATATGTGTACACAATGTGGATAGGACTTAGATAATCACAATGCAGGGCTTGGAGCTGCTCCTGGTCAGGTCAGTGAGCGTCTGTGCTGGCACTTGCTCTGACTATGCTGGGCACTTATTGTGTGTGTGGAGCTCTGTGCTCAATTCATTACATGCACCATTTCACTTAGCCTCCCAACAGCCCTGTGAAATGGCTATTGTGCTTCTCTGGACTTCACAGCTGTGGTGAAGGAAAGCCTACTGTGCTATTTTACTCCCCTTTATAGACAAAGACTGTACTGGAAGATACTGTTGTTTGTAGGTCTGAATGCGAGGGTTGTAGAGAAACCTAGAGAGTCCTGAGTTGAGTCTGTCCCAGCCACAGGAGGGCCAACAGTGGCATAGAAGAGCCTCTGGTACACCTGGATTTCCCTTGGAACTCTCCTCTTCTCTCTAGGAATATGGCCAATGGGAAGCCGCGTCAGAAATGACAAGAAGGCTCCTGCAGTGGTGGAGCAGGCTGCCCTCACATCCTGCCACCTGCTGCAGAAATACTTCCATGCCACCCTGGCTGTTCCTGGTTGCTCTGCCTCATCCGACTACTAGTGCCCTCAATATTTTCCCTGAATGTCACCTCAGTGTATGGACTCCACCTTGCTCTCCCTCCCTTACCTGAGTCATGGTGGTGACTCAGCTGGCCCGTGGTACTGTATTTACTCGTGAGAGTGCTGTGCCTTGCCCATAATGCTTCTCATAACCTGCCTCAGTGCCCAGGAGAGCCTGCATGGGCACGTGTTTTCCATTTCCCACCCAATCTTCACCAGCCCTCTCCTCTCATGCCATTTTAATGTAACTTGGAAATTCTCGTGAACTCTGTGTAAAGTTCTCAGTATTTTTCTGCCTTGTCTATCTTTTCCTGTGGTTGCCCTCCTGATCATTAGACTAGATTAACAAGATTTCTGAGGGATGTGAACAGCAGTCTATCATTTAGATTTATTTGATTTCAAGCAACGGAAACTAAGACTGGCTAACTTAACATAATAAATGATGTTGGTGGGATATATATTTTGTATATATTCATATACATATATATAGACAGAGGTCGAGAATTAATTCCCACCATTTTCTAATTCTCTTACCACATTGTTATTCAGTATTTACTTGTCAGGAAAGAGACAGATGCAGTTGACCCATGTGCTCTTGGTAGAACAGCTTTGCTGATCAAGACTGAATGCTACAGGGATAGGACATATACAAAAGGAGTTATTAGATGAAGGGAAAGTGGCCACTGGCATTTGTCATAGCAGTTAAGATGCTCCTTGTGATACCTGTATTCCATAACAGAATAACTTGGTTCTATTCCAGGCTCTGCTTCTGATTCCAGTTTCCTGCTAATGTGTGCCCTGGGAAGCAGCAGGTGATGGCTGAAGTTCTTGGATCCCTGCCACCCACATGAGAGACTCAGACTGAGTTTTCAGCTCCTGACTTCAGCTTGGCCCAGGTCCAGCTGTTGTAGGCATTTGGGGAGTGAACTACTGGATGGGACCAATCTCTCTCTCTCTCTCTCTCTCTCTCTCTCTCTCTCTCTGACTGCTTTTCAAACAAATAAAATGAATCAACATTTAAATGAAAGTTTTTTAGAACAGAAAGCCAAGTGAGCACTGCCAAGTCAATAACCACAGTTGTCCACTAAAGGAAAGTGGAGGTCCCTGATCTCCTTCCAGAGCATCTGCAACATCACCATCAAGCCTCCTTTAGGCTTAGTTTCTTCATGGCCTAGAGTTAACTTGGGGAGTGAAAATAAGCAATTTGCTCTACAAACAAATGTTGCTAAAGAATTGTGGTTTTAATACGCTAAATTGATCTTCTGTATATAAAGATAATTGAAAATTAATTGTGATGTGAAGGGGAAGGGAAGAGGGAGTGGGAGAGGGGAGCATTGTGGATGGGAGGGAAGACACGGGCGGGGGTGGGGGGGAGGAGGCTATTGTGGTCCATAAGCTGTACTTTGGAAATTTATGCTCATTAAATAAATTAAAAAAAAAAAAGAATTGTGGTTTTAATTCAAATTTTAATGAAGCGAGGAATTTGAATATTTGCATTGGCTGGTAGACCTGTATCATGATCTGTGTGTTCTGCCCTAAGCACAGCAGAACAGGGGCATGTGAGAACCTGTGCACTCGGGCTGCACACAGAGGGCTTTTTGTGTCCTGTTAGTTTAGACAGCCTTGAGATGTTTAGCCTGACATACTTAAGGCTGAGCCTCTACATCTCTCACAAGTGCCCACGCACATTCTCCGTTTGCACGTTAGTAATCTTGCCTTGGGCAAATAGAGTCTGAGAGCTAAGAAACTCTCAGGCAACTGCCCTTCCTGGAATCTCTCCTAGCATCTTGGCCCTGGGGTTCTCCATCTCTGTTGTCATGAGATCCCTTATGTTCCCAAGTCAGTGATAAAAAGGTCTTTTCTACAGTTTGGTTTGTACAGCTTTCTTTCACTGAGAAACGAGACATAGCAAGGTCTTGTATAGTAAGCCTGGTCTCCTCTGACCTGTCTATGCAGTGTTGTCCTAACACGTTTCGTTAGAAAGTGGAATTCAAGTCTGAATTCTGTAAAAAGATCTCAGTGTAAGATGTCAAAGAATCTTATTATAAGGTCATTTCACCTAACTTGAGCATTAAGGATAGTTACCCAATGGAGCTCCAGACTCCTCCATAGACTTTTTATGATCTGGGCCCGTCTGTCTTTCTGCCCCCACTGCTAACCATGAGATTTGCACAAATCTCACCCCTCACTTCAGACAACAAGCTTTCAGCCTCTCCACAACACTTTTTGTTTTCTGACTTCATTGCATGTCCCCCTCTCTCTAAGCTCTTGCGTGTGCTCTTCTTATTCTTAAAATGCCCAGCCCAGCCCTCTAACTTTGTCACCCAGGTGAACATCCCCTGTCGTTGATCTTCCCCTGACCCCAGGTCAAACGGCAGGTCCTTCCCTCCCTCCGTGCTTCTGTAGAAATCTGAATCCACCTCTACCCTGGCTCTCCTCTGTTTATATTCAAGCTAAAATATGAGCCATGGCACACAGCAGATGCTCAATAAATTTCAATGACCATCGTAGGAAGTAGTTCAGGTAAAATACAGTAAGCATAAATCCATTGAGATTGGGAGAGATTCAAGACAATTGTCAGACCCCAAACTACAGACAATAGTACTTTGAATTGAGAAGATGATTTGATTATGTAGGAGTTGAGGTTTCTTGCCATTCCCCCCAACACACACCAGGTAATAAGCAGCATTCACTAAGAGCTCTCTTGTAGGAGCTGAGATTGGTGGCTGAGAGACTAACGGAAACAGGACCTACACGTTGGTGCTATGAAGATCATGTTTGTTATGGTTAAAGCCACAGTGTTCTGTTAGAGAAAGTGGGTGAAGTCTTGCACACGCCCCTTGCTGCTGGAGCTGGCACATCACTTTGCTGTTTACTACTCTGTCCTGTGAAAGGAAAGAGTGCCCTGGAACCTGCTCCAGATATAGCAGAGCATGAAAATGCAGGCGGCTTCACCTTAGAGTTAAATGTTAAAAATTCCTTCATGAGATTTATTGGGAAACTTCAACTTCTGCTGGAAAAATTGTACCTCGAGCAGGAGGAGAGAGAGGAAGTGTGGGATTCAGTACAGCACAAAAGAATTCAGAGTCCTGTTTTTTATCTCTGATTCTGACGTTTCTACATAAGACCTTGTAAAAACATGTTTACTCTGTCACTCGTATTTTAAAATGTAATCACTTTAAAAGCACTAAACTATTCCTTTAAGAAGCATATCACAGAATAGCTATATTTGCAAAGTGAAAATGCCCTTACACTTTATACAAATGTAGAGTTTTCTGTAACTATCACTCAGCGCTCAGGCGGCAGGACTCTTTCCTGTTTAAGTTGGATACTATCAGTTCAAGGTTCTCCACCCTGCAGCCCACCATTCCGTGGTCCGTGAAAGTCCAGGGGTCTCTTTAGGATTTTGGAAAGTTCCATCTTTTTCAAAATTTTTTTTTAAATCCTTAAAGGAATTTATTAATACATTAGATTCTCAGGGTCACAGCAAATGCAGGATAATCACTACAACACAGTTCTCATCAATTATTATGTCAATGTGATAGTAATACAAAGAGAACAGATTCCATGTAGTTCATAGATACAATTCTAATAATATTTTCCTCCTTCCTTCCTACCGTTCTTCTTTCCATCCTTTCTGCTTTCCTTTTGAATTTTTGATATAGCATATTTTTAAATTTACATTATAGTCAAAAGCTTAATGTTCCACTAAGTAAAGAATTCAGCAAGTTAAAAAGTAAAAAGACCCTCGGTCAGCGGGAATAAAGGCAAGAGCTATAAGCAACAATCAAATAAAAAGACATCCATTTCACTCACATACAGTAATTTTAAAATAATCACAGCTCAATAAAACTTATGGCCTCTTGGCCTATTTTGTCTAAGTCAATCTAAGACAACTCTAAGTCAGCTAGGTTCAAGCTCTTTCTTGGGTTTCCATTTTGTTGCAAAAATTCCTGTTTCCCACAAGTGTTTGTGGAGTTGAGTAACTTCCAGGAGATTTCACTATTTGCCATCTCATCTCATGCTTCCGCTCTCGGGCCTTTAATCCCTCTCCATCTTTTAGTTCTGCCCTCCCTAAACTCTGGTCCTTCAGGGTCCTGGCTTCCACCCCAGATGGGCTTGTCAAGGAATCTCCAGGAGGAGGCTTCCCTCCTCACTGTCTGCAGAGCCCAACAGGAGACGCCCTTGCCCTGGGCTCTCGGCCCACCCTGGCTGCAGTCCCCATGTCAGGACATCCATATCAAGGGCAAAGAAGTCTGCAAGACCGGGGGATGGGCCCACTTGAAGTCTGCATCCCTTTTTTACTCCATGCTTTGAGTGTCTAAATCCCTAAACGCCCTGCCGAAACTGTCAAGCCTGCCTCCAAGGCCTGCACAGGCCTCTCTTTCCCTCGTCGGCCTCTTTCCCTCATTGGCTTCTCTTTTTTGAGGGCCACTATGGTCCTAGCGTGCATGCTTCAGGCTGAGAGATGGCTGGGGGTAGCTGTTGTGGGCAAAGCCATAGACAGAGCTAAGTTGCCAACGTGCATATGAGGGCGAGCCCTCTGATGTAGGACGCAGCCAGGGATGTGAGGAGAAGACATGGACCATGGGCTATGGGGCCTGCTTGGATCCCCCTGAGTCTCCATGGTTTGGTGAGAACCTCCTAGTTGTCTGGAGCTCTTCTTTCTAACCTGGACCCTCAGATAGTCATGAAAGCACATTTATCAAGGTAAAGGCATAAGGTGTGTTTCTGTTTTTTATTTTAAAGATTTATTTACTTACTTGGAAGTCAGAGTTACACAGAGAGAGAAGGAGAGGAAGAGAGAGGGAGAGAGAGAGAGAGGTCTTCCATCCACTGGTTCATTCCCCAATTGGCCGCAACGGCTGGCGCTGCACCAATCTGAAACCAGGAGCCAGGAACTTCCTCCAGGTCTCCCACAGGAGTGCAGGGGCCCAAGGGCTTAGACCATCTTCCACTGCTTTCTCAGGCCTTAGCAGAGAGCTGGATCAGAAGTGGAGCAGCTGGGACTCCAACCAGCACCCACCCATATATGATGCCGGCACTGCAGGTGGCAGCTTTACCCACTATGCCACAGCACCGGCCCCAGAATGTATTTCATTCAACTGTTAGTTTGATCTGTAAAGTTAAATATTTAGACAGATGATGTAAGCCTTCCATTTCTTTTTTTTTTGTTTTCTAAGATTTATTTATTTGAGAGGTAGAGTTACAGACAGTGAGAGGGAAAGACAGAGAGAAAGGTCTTCCATCCATTGGTTCACTCCCCAGTGGCCACAATGTCCGGAATGTCGCTCCCCCTCTTCGTGGAGGAACGACACAGGACCCTGCGCTGTTCTTTCGTCTGCTCGGCCCTCCCCGGGTTTGCTGCTGGTTCTTCCCGGGTTGGCTACTATCCCTTCCACCTCCGTGGAAGGGCAGTTCCCCCTGGCCGCATTCCCCACTTCCGCAGGGGAGCGGCACACCGCCGGCCGGCTTTCTCGGGGGCTGCACGGGTTCCCTTAGATGTTCCCCATAGATGTTCCTGATGCATGCCGTCTCTCTCCTCCTTTATAGTCCTCCTCCGCCAATCCCAACTCGGCTGCCCACACGCCGAGTACGCTGCTCTCCTCCAATCAGGAGCAAGTCCTACAGTTTATTAGTTGAACTGGAGGCAGCTGTGCGGAAGCTGTTTACTTCTCTCCCAGCGCCATATTGTGGGAGAGCAGATGCATAGAATAAGTCCTAATTCGAGTAACTTAGTCTAGTCCGGATTGCTCCCCACAGATCCCCCTTTCTTTTTATTTTTTGGCGTTGATACGCGCCTGTCTTCGGTGTCCCGCGGCACACACTCTGCTCTACTTGCTAGAGTTGCCACAGGCTCTTACAAGTCCTATCAGGCAAACCGAATCCGGGTCCTCTCTTCGCCATGTTGTGAGGAGGTTTTTAGGCGCTGATGCGTGCCTGTGTTCGGTGCCCTGCAGCGCATGCTCTGCTCTGCTAGAACTGCCTGCAGGTGTTTACAAAACCTATCAGGCAAACCGAATCCAAGCCTTCTCATTGCCGTATTGTGGGGGAGACTTATTAGTGTTGGTTTGTGCCTATCTTCGGTGACCTGCAGCTCATACTCTGGTCGAGCTGCTTGCTGGCGCTTACCGCCTTAATTAGGCAGACCGAATCCAAGCCTCCTAATGGTTGTATTGTGGGGAAGCCTTACTGATGTTAATTCGTGCCTGTCTTCGGTGACCTGCGGCGCATAAGCTGCTAGCCGCCGCAGGTGCTCATCGTGCTCATCGCCTCACTTAATCAGGCAGGCCGAATCCAAACTTTCTCGTTGCCATGTTGAGGGGAGGCCTTTCTATTTCTCTATTTCTCTATCTCCGGGCATTCCTATTTCTCCCATTTTACTTCTATCTCCCAGCATTCTTATTTCTCTCATTTTATTTCTAAACTTCTATTTCTCTTATCCCTGCAGCTTCCCGGCGCCTCGCGCTGCCGGCAGCTTCACGGCTCCGCGCAGCTTCCCAGCGCCTCGCCCCGCCAGCGGGCTCCGCCCCGAGGCTGCTTCTCCGTGCCTCGCCGGCTCTGAGCCGCTTCAGCCTCTTTCATCTGCGCAGCTTCCCGGCTTTGCGCGGCTTGGCTTCGCGCGCTCCGCGGTCTCCACGCCCTTCGCGTCTGCACCACGGCCTCGCGCCAGCCCCGTTCCCTATCTATTCACGCCCCGTGCTCTCTGCACGCGGCGGCTTCCGCGAGTAACACAGCGTAGCTTACGTGTCCGCCACTAGCATTCAATCTAAGTTCCCCGGGCTAGCCTGGCGAATTCAACCCAGCGTACGTCTCCGCCCCACGGTTTGGCTTCCCGTCCTTTGCTCCCCGGGCTAATCAGACGGATCCCAACCAGGCTCACGTTTCAGCTTCTGGTTTCAACTTTTCGCCCCCTATTCCCGGGCTAACTTGAGAATCCCAAAGTGGCTTTCGTATCCGCCTCGGCCTGCCCCCCGCGGCTTCAATTTCCCTAACATTTTTCTCTACCCGGTATGTTTCCCCAAGCTTTCCTCCAACAATACTCCTCCCTCATTTCTCCTGGCCTCTCCCCACAGTCCGCGTCCGAGTCTGTTTGTTCTAGCGTTCACTTTCACTTTCGACCTTAGAGATTTCTCCCAGCTTCCCCCCGTAGCCCGTATCTGAGTCTATGCCTAGGCTTTCAATAGCTTCTTCCGGCTCCTTTTTCGTCCGGCTTTTCCCTAGGCTGTTTGCTAGTTTCTCTCTCCGATATTTTCCTGCTTCTTCCCGTTTCTTCCCTCCTAAGTTTCCTATCCGTCCTAGGTTTCCTATCCGAGTCACGGCTCCATTATGTCGCTCCCCCTCTTCATGGAGGAACGACACTAAGCCCTGCCTAGGCTTCATATCCGAGTCACGGCACCATTATGTCGCTCCCCCTCTTCGTGGAGGAACGACACAGGACCCTGCGCTGTTCTTTCGTCTGCTCGGCCCTCCCCGGGTTTGCTGCTGGTTCTTCCCGGGTTGGCTACTATCCCTTCCACCTCCGTGGAAGGGCAGTTCCCCCTGGCCGCATTCCCCACTTCCGCAGGGGAGCGGCACACCGCCGGCCGGCTTTCTCGGGGGCTGCACGGGTTCCCTTAGATGTTCCCCATAGATGTTCCTGATGCATGCCGTCTCTCTCCTCCTTTATAGTCCTCCTCCGCCAATCCCAACTCGGCTGCCCACACGCCGAGTACGCTGCTCTCCTCCAATCAGGAGCAAGTCCTACAGTTTATTAGTTGAACTGGAGGCAGCTGTGCGGAAGCTGTTTACTTCTCTCCCAGCGCCATATTGTGGGAGAGCAGATGCATAGAATAAGTCCTAATTCGAGTAACTTAGTCTAGTCCGGATTGCTCCCCACACGGAGCTGCACCAATCCAAAGCCAGGAGCCAGGAGCTTCTTCCTGGTCTCCCATGCGGGTGCAGGGGCCCAAGTGCTTGGCCCATCTTCCCCTGCTTTCCCAGGCTGTAGTAGAGAGCTGGATCGGAAGAAGAGCAGCCAGGACTAGAACCCCTGCCCATATGGGATGCTGGCACTGCAGGCAGAGGATTAACCTACTGTGCCACGGTGCCAGCCCCATGCCTTCCACTTGTATTCTTGCCTCAGAGCCCACCTGGTGCAGGGCTAGTCTGCTGTATCTACAAAACATTTTCCTGGGCCGGCATTGTGGTGTAGTATGTTAAGTCACCGTCTGTGACACCAGCATCCTACACGAGTGCCTGTTTGAATCCTGGCTTCACCGTTTCTACTCCAGCTCTCTGCTAATGTGCCTGGGAAACAAGTGGAAGATGGCCCAAGTCCTTGGACCCCTGCCACCCAACATGGGAAAGCCAGATGGAATTCCTGGCTTCTGTCTTTATCCTGGCCCAGTCAAGCCCAGCCTGGCTATTTCAGCCATTTGAGGAGTGACCCAGTGACTGGAAGCCCCTCTGTCTGTCTCTCTCTCTCTCTCTCTCTGCAACTCTGCCTTTCAAATAAATAAATAACATTTTTTTAAAGAAAAGGTTTAAAGTGTTTTCCTTCTAGCTCTTCAGACTATAACAATTTTTTTTGTATCTCATGATATGTGAGTTTACTTAAAGCACAATACCCCTAAATTCAAGACCAAAATAGAGTGGTTACAAAATATCCAGAGTATCTTGGAGCTGCTAAACTATTTATTTCTGAGAGTTTCACATTTAGGATACATTGAAAATTCAAAATACAGCTAGTGGTATATAACATATTCAGTGAGTTAAGAGTTCATAAAATGCATAATAAAGAGCATATAAATCTTAGGAAACTGTGAGTTCTGAGTGAAAAAAAAGTAAGTTATAAAATAAAGTGTACAGTAAAAGGGATTTTTATTTTTAAATGTATATATCCCAAGAAAAAAATTGAAACAATGCATATCAAAATGTAAGATAGTGCTAGCGCCGTGGCTCAATAGGCTAATCCTCCGCCTGCGGCGCCGGCACACCAGGTTCTAGTCCCGGTCGGGGCACTGGATTCTGTCCCAGTTGCCCCTCTTCCAGGCCAGCTCTCTGCTGTGGCCTGGGAGTGCAGTGGAGGATGGCCCAAATCCTTGGGCCCTGCACCCGCATGAGAGACCAGGGGGAGGCACCTGGCTCCCGGCTTCGGATCAACGCGGTGCGCCGACCGCAAAGCACCGGCCGCAGCGGCCATTGGAGGGTGAACCAACGGCAAAGGAAGACCTTTATCTCTGTCTCTCTCTCTCTTACTGTCCACTCTGCCTGTCAAAAAATTAAAAAAAAAAAAGGTAAGATAGTTACTTCCTAGTTATTATACTTATTTGCGTATTATATATAAATATACAAGCATATATGTATATATGCTTTTCTGCATTGAGAATGTGTGACTTTTGTATAAATAAGATGGGAATAATTATACAAGAGTAAATATTTGAAAGCTATTGTGGTAAAAGGAATTGTATTTCTTTTCTTTGTTGATTATATGACAGCAATATTTGGTGCTGTGTTCCACTCAAAGAAAATCTTTGTACAGTGTCAGAGGTGCAGGGCCTGGGAGATTTCTGCTGAGTTTGTACAGCGTATGTTTAATTTAATTTCAATTTTAAGGAAGGTCAGAGGGTCAAGTCAACACACATTTGATGGAATAAAGGGAGCTTTCTTTGTATCTGGGCCTCTTGTACTGGGGTGTTTGCCAGCTTCTTTGTAAAGAAGTTAGAGTTTCATCCATCATAAAGAAGTGTAAAGGTCGCCATCATATTTCATTCATTTTGTGGTTACTAAGCAAAATGGTAGAACATTTTCAGATGGATGCATTTTCTGTAACTGTTTCACAGATTTTCCTAAAACATGGGCAGAGTTTATAAAGATTAGATTTATGGAGAGAGTTCGTAGTTCACAGTCCTATCAGCACTTTCATGAGTGGTTATCACAAGCAGATGATCAGTTTTTCATTGTTCTTCTTAAGGGATTAAAATACTTAGATTTTAATGCCTTGACTAATTATCTGTATATACCTCTAATAGAGTTCATATAGTTTTATAGGTTGGTGACATTTTCAGCCATTGCACTCACTGACTAAATAATTTTCTACAACTTGGATTTTCAATGAACAGAAAAGCTTTAATCCCAAAAACCAACTGAAAAGCTGTCAAGCCAATGCTCTCCTGTCTGAGAAACCCTCAGACTGGCTCACACACGAGAGAAGCAATTAACTAATTAATTCATTAATTGGTTAATGTTGGTCATTCAAAGAAAACGATGTTCCAACTTGCCCCTGAATCTCAGCAGTATTTTAAAGTCTCGATGCTTTCTGCTCAAGCGAGCAGCTCTTGGTGACTCTTGTGTGTGTCCACAGTGAGCAAGCCTGAGCTGTTGTGAAGAGTGGCTCCTACCCAGCAGCAGGGGTTAGTTATCAGAAGAAACGCGTCTGCTGGCATGTGTCATGGGCTGATCCTGGATTCTGCTATCAGACGGACCTGGGTTTGAATTCTGTTTCTGCTGTTTTTTGGCTCAGTTGTGTGACAGTGGGCAATTTATTCACTCATTATAAGCTTTAATGAAAAGCTTAGTAAAATCCTTCTTCCAAAGCAGTGAATATTCTGAGTGGTGTGTGTGAGTATCTTGCACGTAGTTGAGATGAGGAAACAGACTGAGAAATGACACAAAAGCAGCCAGAGATGACAGAAGGAAAGGACAAAGGACATGGCTGCAATCTTAGGCCTCCAGGGAAAGTGGACAGCAAGGGATTCCCAGGAAGGGTTCAAGGGCCCTTTGTTTCCTAAAGATCTTTATTTAAATAACAGTGGACTTTTCCTTTCTGGGATGATGAGTCCTTGTTCTTTCATTTTTTCCTTCTAATCATAACTTTGCAACCCCTTAATCATCCTTATGGCTTCCCTCTGACGTTTTGTATTTCTTTCTCTGGTTGTGGATCCCAGAAGCTTGAACACATTCTGTGCTCATGGAGAAGCTGGGGCTAAGAGTGACTTCATTTTTGCTTTCCTTTCCTTTTGCTAACTAGTCAAAGGAAACAGAAAGGAGTGGTAGAGGGCCACTTAAACGACTGCGCCTTAATATACGCTACTGACCAAACATGCTATAGGCAGCTGATGCAGTCATGACTGCAAACACTGTTCCGAAGGCTTTACCCCAACCAACTTTGTAACCTCACCGGAACCCAATCTAGTAGGAACTCATTTACCCCAACTCCTTAGACCAAAACAGAGAGAGATTATGTTATATACCCAAAGTTACAGAAATAGGAAGTGACAGATCCAGGAGTTGAACTTAGGTACTCTGTCTTTTGCAAAGGCACTTGTAACCACTGTGCTATACTGATGTTAGTTGCAGTAATTGCATGAAGAATTTGAAAAGTGTGTGGGAGTTTATTTGACAGATTAAGACAGGGAATGGGAATGAGTAGTTAGTTTCAAGGTTCAGGACCATGGCAAATAAAAGTTTGGCAGTAAGATGAGCCACTGTTCTCTGCTATGTCAGAGAAGTGGAAAATAAGATTGGCTTGATGAATTCCAACCTAATTGTTTCTCCAAATATATCATATGATACTCTTTTGTGAAGAATCTCTGATAGAATAGACTACAGGGGACCACTGATGATTCAGAGCTAGGAAATATCCTAAGTGGCTAGCAGAGTAAGAATGTATAAACAAGATTAAAGACCATGCCTGAGAGGAAAAGGCCCAAGGAAGTTAAACAACAGTTTGTATGAAAACAATGTAGTCTTCTTCCATGGCTTTGAGTTTGTTGGACCAAGAGGGAGTATGAATACCTTTAGAATTAAAATTTTGAAAGGGATATGTGGGGAGCAATCCGGACTGGACTAAGTTACTGAAATTAAGACTTATTCTATGCATCTGCTCTCCCACAATATGGCGCTGGGAGAGAAGTAAACAGCTTCCGCACAGCTGCCTCCAGTTCAGCTAATAAACTGTAGGACTTGCTCTTGATTGGAGAGCAGCGTACTCGGCGTGTGGGCAGCCGAGTTAGGATTGGCGGAGGAGGACTATAAAGGAGGAGAGAGACGGCATGCACCGGGAACATCTATGGGGAACATCTAAGGGAACACCTGTGCAGCCCCCCGAGAGAGCCGGCCGGCGGTGTGCCGCTCCCCTGCGGAAGTGGGGAATGCGGCCAGGGGGAACTGCCCTTCCACGGAGGTGGAAGGGATAGTAGCCAACCCGGGAAGAACCAGCAGCAAACCCGGGGAGGGCCGAGCAGACGAAAGAACAGCGCAGGGTCCTGTGTTGCTCCTCCACGAAGAGGGGGAGCGACAGGATACACTTTAGAAATACAGAGTCCAATTTATTGAATCAGGAGATCAAGCAAAACCAAGGCCCAAGAAATTGCCCCAGATTACCCAGTCCCAAGGAGAACCCTGGTTCTCTGCTCCTTGGAATGTTTACCTTTCATATTGAGCTTCTACAGCTTGGTGGACACTTGCTAGTACCTTCAACATTGCTTGAGCAAATGTACGTCATGGTCATATTCTGTGGTCCTGACCAGAAATTTAATTAAAATGGGAAATTGAGAGGAGGAGCCATTTGGGGGAGAAGTTGCTGGGTCATTTTTGGGTGGAAAAGGAGCAGTAGGGTTCAGGTGTTGACTTTGCACATCCAACTTCTTTGAATATGGAAGAATGTCAAGTGTGTTAAAATTTGTTCTTGGAAGTTAGCAGATTTCAATGAATACTGTTTGAAACTATTTTTGAAGGAAAGCATTATTCTTTTCATTTCTGAGATTTTGAACCCTAGATAATACATATGCAATTTCACTTAGAATTGATCTGATAATCACTCACCTAGGAACTTAAAAAATTCACTTTTATTTAGAGGATGTGTTAATTAGTAAT
The DNA here is from genome assembly GCF_964237555.1 of Oryctolagus cuniculus. Lineage (NCBI taxonomy): Eukaryota > Metazoa > Chordata > Mammalia > Lagomorpha > Leporidae > Oryctolagus > Oryctolagus cuniculus. The sequence continues at coordinate 62,340,308 of NC_091438.1, forward strand.
TTACTGCATGTCCTGGTAATTCGTTATAACCCTCTGCTGAATTTCTGAAACATTTTATCATCTGAGATAATTAGGTACAGTCAGAGGATAGCAATGTATAATCTTGATTCTACAGGATTAATTTATTACTTTCCTTCTACACAGCAGCCTCAGGGTTTAAAACACTTCATAATTGAATATTTATTCCTTATTCAATTGAAGTTACAAGTTCTGTGTCTAAAATAAATCAAAAGGAGATAATCCCTGTTGGTGGGAAAGGTTTCTTTTGGCATGTATTGGTGGGAATATGGGGCCACTGGGTTTTCTTTATGGGGGAAAAAGCCCCTTTTAATATCACTGTGTGAACTTTATAAATTATAACAGGAAAACATATGCTTGATGAAAGTCTAATTGTTGTAGAACAAGGAGAACTGCACAATTTTTATGTGTAAGTAAAAGCACAGTTCTTTTCTTGACGATTAAGCAAAATCTGTCTGTTCAGAACTATCATTTGATCCCCTTCTCTTGCAGTAGATAATATCTTCCTTGTTCAATGTAGTTTTTTTAATAAAGATTTATTTTATTTATTTGAAAGACAGAGTTACAGAGGGAGGTAGAGACAGAGAGAGGTCTTCCATCTGCTGGTTCACTCCCCAGATGGCCACAATGGCTGAGCTGGGCCAATCCGAAGTTAGGAGCCAGGAGCCTCCTTCGGGTTTCCCATGTGGGTACAGGGGCCCAAGGACTTGGGCCATCTACTGCTTTCTCAGGCCACAGCAAAGAGCTGGATCGGAAGAGGAGCAGCCGGGACTAGAATTGGTGCCCATCTGGGATGCCGGCGCTTCAGGCCAGGGCTTTAATCCGCAGCGCCACTGGCCCCTCAATGTAGTTTTAAGAGGCAGCTGCTTACGATGCCAGCATCCAATAGCAGAGTGCCTGTTCTAGTCCTGACTGCTCTGCTTCTGATCCAGCTCCTGTGAATGCACTTGGGAAGGCCATGGAGATGACTTAACTGCATGGACCCCTGCCACTCACGTGGGAGAACTGGATTGAGTTCTTGGGTCCTGGGTTGAGTGCTAGGGGCATTTGGGGGAGTGAACCAATGAATAAAAGTCTCTCTCTCTCTCTCTCTCTCTCTCTCTATTTATTTGAAAGAATTATAGAGAGAGGAGAAACAGACTGAAACACACACACACACACACACACACACACAGAGATATATTCTATCCACTGGTCACTCTCCAAATGTCCACAATGGCCAGGGCTGAGCCGGGAGCCAGAAACTTTGTCCAGATCTTCCACGTGGGTGGCAGGGACCCAACACTTGGGTCATACTATTTGCATTCACATAGGATGCTGGCATTGCAGGCAGTACTTTTTCTGTCTCTCTCTCTCCCTCTGTCACTTTGATTTTCAATAAATAATATATAAATTCTTTAAAAATCAGAAAAATATTTATTTTCATTTACTTGAAAGGCAGAATGACAGAAAGAGTGAGAGAAATCTTCTATCTGCTAGTTCATTCCTCAGATGTTTCCCCTCCCCCTGCCACTGCAACACCCAAAAGCCAGGACTAGGCCAGGCCAATGCCAGGAGCCCAGAATTCCACTGGGGTCCCCCATGTGTATTTCAGAGTCCTACACACTTGAGCCATCACTTGCTGCTTTCCAGTGTATGCATTAGCAGGCAGCTGGAACCAGGAGTGCAGCTGGGATTCAAACCAGGCACTCTCGCATGGGAAGTGGGCTTCCCAGTTGGTGGCCACCTGCCTCCAGAAAGCAGTGTCTAACAGCAGAGAAACTGCTTCCTTATTACATAAAATCTATGGAAGACAGGATGAAAAGAGGAAGAAAATGAAGAGAATAACATTAGGATATACATTTTGAATAAAAGATTTAAATTTCTAGACCTTCTCAAAAATTAGAAAAGAAGGGGAAAGCTTCCAACTGACAATAGCCTTTACGTCCAATATTAAACCTGCTGTCTGCGGCTAACCCTTTTTCCTGGGGAGTGCCATTCAAGTGAACTACTTTTCATAGGTGCTTCTTGAGAGGAAATATTGTTCCTCTTGAAACCGTTCACTTGAGAATTATTTGACTTGGATTTTAGCCCTATCACTTTTGCAGCATAAAATAACACCTTTTTAGCACTATTTCCCAGCATTTATTTGCTTCATCAGTTTCTTAATTGGAAATAGTCTATAATTTTTAATTTAATTTCCTTTAAAAAGGAAAGGAGATTTATAGATATCATAAGCAGAGTGGTGCAAACCATTAGCTTATACATTATTAATAAAAATATGAATGCTTGTTTCTAAAAACACAGGATTCAAAAACTGTCCTCACTCAAAACATTTTACAGCATTAGTAGGGCTAGGTAGGTGTCCTTTCAAGAAAAAAAAATTTTCTTGGAAAAACAATCTGATTGAATAAAAATGACAATACTTCTTTGATTTCTTTAAAAAAGAGCCTGAAGATAGAATGGTCTGCTCCAGCCTTTCAGAACCTGGTGAGGTGAGCGTAAGAAGAAACCATAGGACCTGCCAAGTTAGAGCCCAGTTCCTTCTTGGAACTCTCCCCATCTTGATTTCTGGATACAGTGTAACCAGTGTGCTAAAGAAAAGAAATATTTTCCTTCTCTGATTATGGGCAATAACTGTGATGTAACAATGTAAAATTCTCTTCTATGGGCTCAGAATTTGAGAAGGGTTTGGAAAGAGGGGCACATGGGTACTGTGGGTGGGGTGGGGTGAAGAGTTTTTTGAGGGCAGGTGTTGTTCTTCCCAGTGGCACTCAGAGTGATGGTTTCAGCAGGTGACAGAATCAACACCTGCCTGTAGCCTTTGCTGTTCAAGACCTCCTAATCACCCAGGAGGAGAAATTACTGTTGGACAAGACCACACCTGTATGAAACCCATGCAATGGGCCAAAATTAATACTTTGTGAAGCAGGTGTAGTTTGCTATCTGTGTGTTTTGATAATTTTTCATTAATTTCTTTTTTTTTTCTCTAAAGACCTAATGTAAAGACCTGTTTATAAGTCAGATATGGAATCAGGGTTGGCCCTAAGGGATTATTATCCAAAAATCAGTACAGACATGACATGGCAATGGTTTCTACCCACATGGTGTTGGTCAAGGGCAGTTGTAGAAAGGGCAGCCCCATGGGGTCTAACCTTGAGATGATGTTCTGGCGGGCTCTGGTCTGGATTCACGCGATACAGAGGAACAGCCTTTGCCTCTTCTTCTCACCTCTCCAATGTGAGTTTCCAGGGATTCTTTGAATATCTGCATATCTACCAGGGTTTCAACTCTTCACATGCTGGCAGCTCTCAACCCCTGAGCACTAATCTTCTGCTGTCTTCAGTAAAGCTCATCTTAGTCATCCTCAATTCCTCTAGCAACTGAGTTATTTTTAACTAGTCCCTCCCTGTTATTCACACCAAATCCAGTTGATCTTGTTATCCTATAAGTCTCTCATATGTGGATCTTTTTCTTCTTATGCCTGCTTCAGTGGCCACTTCTTAGCTGGTCACCCCACTTCTTGAATCTATCTTTTCCAGACATACTGTGGCCAGACTTTTCTTCCTAAATGGCAACTGTGGCCATATTTCTCACTATTTAAAACCCCCTGGGGCTCTCTGTCAGCTCTCTGTTAGCCCTGCTCAACATCACCTATGAGAACTTCCAGGTTTTGGTCTTCTTGGCAGTCCCACATGGTCCTTTCTGGTCCAGCCAGCCTGTTTTTTATTTCCAGTTCTCCACAAGTAGTCTGTCGATTCTGAATGTTGTGTTTACATACTATTGTACTGTGTATGTCATTCTTTTTGGTCCTTGCTCACAGGCTACCTCAAAGCATGATTTAACAGTTACAATGTGGCAAGTTCGTCTTAATTGTACATATTTAAAGACAATGATCATGTATTTGTTTATATGTTTTGAGTTTTCAATTTGGTGCTATATGAATATAAAGAAGCTTAATACGTATATATTAACTCAAAGAGTACAGCTATGGCTTAAAAATAAACCCTACTTGGTATCACATATTTTCGATTTGCTTCTCAGGTCTGCTGCTCCACAAGTAAGTGACAGTGAAATCACTATACCTCACGGGGTCTCAAATTTTGTTATTTTGAAAAAAAAAATACCTGGATGCTTCATTTAAGGGACATAAACATTGTAGCACCATAGGAAAAAGTCTGAACAACTGAAAGATGCCCACAGCTTTGGCTGGTAGCTGTTAAAACTGGGCAATGAGTACCATCTACTTTGGCACTGTGTGAAAGTTTTCACAATAAAACGTAATAATAATCACCCAGGAGTACTAGACTAAAAATGCAGAAATTCTGACTTAATAGAGTCCCAAATCTCTCCCATAAATTCTAGAGCCTTGTTTTTACAATTACATTGGTACAGACATCATCGACTTCTCCGAATCTTGCTCCCAACCTGTAGGATGGGTACATAAGATCTACTCAATTGGGCTATTATAGATCAAATAAGGTGTGTAGAACATGTAGTTCAATTCCTAGCTCACACTCTGAATCTCCTGTTTCAAACAACAGAATCCTGGCCCCTGAGGGAAGGACTCCAGCTCTAATAAGTGGCCCATGACCATTTATCCCTGAACGTGAATTTAGACAACCAAACCCCAGAATGAAGAAGAATAAAAGAAGTGAAAGAATTTGATTAAGAGTGATAGTGACAAGTCCTCTCTCTTCCATGCTCTGCTTAAGTGGTTTGACCTCTTCTCATTGTGAACTGCTGTGGTATTTAATTTAGAGAGCTCAGAGATAACAGATTGCCAATAACCAGGGTATTTCATGGATGGTCTCACTAGACTGGTGACTAAGCTAATTTTGAACAGCTGGAAAGCCTTGTCGCTCTCACACAAATCATGCATAGTTCAGGCATCCTGGAGAAAATATCCTTGAAAAACAAATAAACCACATCTCTTATAAGAGAAGTTTGGTTTAGGATTATTGAAAAAGAATTCTGAGACTCACATTAAGCATATTTGCATTTTAAGTTATATCTTAATTTGCTTATAATACCTGCTTAACCACTAAATAGATAGCATTTAACACTACAGTTTCACGAGGTGTTTCACTTTCTTTGGCACTTCTGAAATGATTTTGTTTTTCAGTTGGATGAATCAGGCCCTTTCTGAGTTTTATTTGTCACCTGCCTTCAGCCCACCTGCACCCACCCCCTGAGACACCCACACTTTTAGAGGAAAACTGTTTCATAAGGTGAAATGTAGGTAGCAGAAGGGTGAAATATGCACCGAATGCTGTTAATAATGAGAAAAGATTTTGTGGCTTGTAACTACAGATAGCATGGTCTGACCAATCATGTGTTCATTTATCCAATCAATATGTAGTGAGATCCTGGAAACTCCCTGATGAACTAGACACTGAATTTCACTAAGATTCTCTGCTAAGCCTAATAAAAATAAATACATGACAGGTAGAAAATGACACCAGTTGGGAGGCTTAGGTGCTGGTGGTGGTGAGACAAGGACAAGGTTCTATTCATTATCAGGAGAGGCTTCCTGAGGGGGTAGCCTTTTCCTGAGCGTGCAGGAGTCTAGGATGGACATGGGAAGGTGCTACAGCCTAGCAGAGCCTTCCCAACCACGCACGGAATGCACTGTTACAGATGTGGCTTAAGTTGCAGGGACGGGGCACCTTTTTTCTTCCAAGGGCCATGGGGATATTTGTAACATCATTTATGAGACCTAGAAAAAATGATGCTGAAATTCATATGGAGAAACAGGAGACCGAGAATAGCTAAAGCAATCCTTTACAATAAAAACAAGGCCGGAGGCATCACAATTCCAGCTTTCAAGACATACTACAGGGCAGTTATAATCAAAACAGCCTGGTACTGGTACAAAAACAGATGGATAGACCAATGGAACAGAATAGAAACACCGGAGATCAATCCAAACATCTATAACCAACTCATATTCGACAAAGGACCTAAAACCAACCCCTGGAACAAGGACAGCCTCTTCAGCAAATGGTGCTGGGAAAACTGGATGTCCACATGTCTCAGTATGAAGCAAGACCCCTACCTTACACCTTATAAAAAAATCCACTCAACATGGATCAAAGAACTAGAGATGTGCCACGACACCATGAAACTAATTGAGGGCATAGGGGAAACCCTTCAAGATGTTGGAACAGTCGAAGAATTCCTGGAGAAGACCCCAGAGGCACGAGTAATCAAAGATAAAATAAACAAATGGGATTACCTCAAATTGAAGAGTTTCTTTACAGCAAAGGAAACAGTCAGGAAAGTGAAGAGGCAGCCAACAGAATGGGAGACGTTATTCGCAAACCACACAACAGATGAAGGATTAACAACTAGAATCTATAAAATGATCAAAAAACACCACAAAATCAAAACAAACAACCCAATAAAAAAATGGGCCAAGGACCTTAACAGACATTTTTCAAAAGAGGAAATCCAAATGGCCAACAGACACATGAAAAAATGCTCAGGATCCCTAGCCATCAGGGAAATGCAGATCAAAACCACAATGAGGTTTCACCTCACTCCGGTTAGAATGGCTTACATACAGAAATCAACCAACAACAGATGCTGGCAAGGATGTGGGGAAAAAGGGACACTAATCCACTGTTGGTGGGAATGCAAACTGGTAAAGCCACTATGGAAGACAGTTTGGAGAGTCCTCAGAAACCTGAATGTAGCACTACCACAGGACCCAGCCATCCCACTCCTTGGAATTTACCCAAATGGAATTAAAGGGGAGAAAAAAAGAGCCATTTGCACCTCAATATTTGTTGCAGCTCAATTCACAATAGCTAAGACATGGAATCAAGCTAAATGTCCATCAATGGATGACTGGATAAAGAAACTATGGGATATATACTCTATGGAACACTATACAGCAGTAAAAAACAGTGAAATCTGGGAATTTACAACAAAATGGAGGAAGCTGGAAAACATCATGCTGAGTGAAATAAGCCAGTCCAAAAGGGACAAATATCATATGTTCTCCCTGATCGATGGCAACTAAACGAGCATCTAAAATGATACCCATTGAAGTGAAATGGACACTGTGAGAGACAATGACATGATCAGCCCTTGTCTAGACTGTTGAGGAACAACTTACTATTTTATTCCTTTTAGTATTTTTGTTGTTGTTGTTGTTGCTCTGTTTGTTCTACATAAGACCACTGGTTGAACTCTGTAATCAATGCACAATCATTCTTAGGCGTTTAAAATTAACAGAAAAGTGATCTCTGTTAAACATAGGAGTGGGAATAAGAGAGGGAGGAGATATATAGGTTGGCATATGCTCACTCGGACTTACCTCCAATGGTGGAACTAGAAATGTGCCAGGGGATTTCAACTCAATCTTACCAAGGAGGCAGGTACCAATGTCAGTGCACTTGGTAAAGTGATAAGTATAAATACACAACCGATCAAAAAGATAGGGTATGTGTCGATGAGATTTCACAAATAAGACCAGTATAAGCAAATAATGAAGGATAGAATTAAAAGGGAGAGAATGATCCTGTGGGGGAAACAGGACACACAGCAGACTCATAGAATGGCAGCACTCCTGCCTCAGAATCAACCCTTGGGACATTCAGATCTAGCTAAAAGGTCCATGAGAGTCTCACAGGCATGGAAAGCCATGACACAGGGGCAAAAAACAATCTAAATGAAAGATCCTGGTGAACAAGACCCCAGCAGAAGGAACAGGCCATCAAGGAGAGAGGCGCCTTTCTCTGAAGGGAGGAAGGAACCTCCACTGTGATACGGCCTTGACTAAACAAGTTCAGAGTCGGTGAACTCAAGGGGCTTCCATAGCCTAGACAGCTCATAGCAAGAGTCTCCGGTGATTGCTGACATCATAAATAAGAGTGCCAATTGTTAAATCAACAACGGGAGTCACTGGGTACACGCTCCCCACGTAGGATCTCTGTCCTTAATGTGTTCTACTATGAAACTTAAAAACAACACTACTAGTCGAACAATACCCTATTGTCGCTCCCCCTCTTCATGGAGGAACGACACAGGACCCTGCGCTGTTCTTTCGTCTGCTCGGCCCTCCCCGGGTTTGCTGCTGGTTCTTCCCGGGTTGGCTACTATCCCTTCCACCTCCGTGGAAGGGCAGTTCCCCCTGGCCACATTCCCCACTTCCGCAGGGGAGCGGCACACCGCCGGCCGGCTCTCTCGGGGGGCTGCACAGGTGTTCCCTCAGATGTTCCCCTTAGATGTTCCCCGGTGCATGCCGTCTCTCTCCTCCTTTATAGTCCTCCTCCGCCAATCCCAACTCGGCTGCCCACACGCCGAGTACGCTGCTCTCCTCCAATCAGGAGCAAGTTCTACAGTTTATTAGCTGAACTGGAGGCAGCTGTGTAGAAGCTGTTTTCTTCTCTCCCAGCGCCATATTGTGGGGGAGCAGATGCATAGAATAAGTCTTAATTCCAGTAACTTAGTCCAGTCCGGATTGCTCCCCACACCCTATACCTTGTGCGGTTATGTGAGTGCAGTCTGTTGAAATCCTTGCTTAGTATATACTAAGTTGATCTTCAGTATATGAAGGTAATTGAAAATGAAACTCGATGAAGGGCGGGATGGGAGAGGGAGTGGGAAAGGGGAGGGCCACAGGAGGGAGGGAGGTTGGGGGGGGGAAGCCACAACAATACAAAAGCTACACTTTGTAAATTCACATTTATTAAATAAAAAAAACTATATAACAAGCAAACAAACAAAAAGAAACAGAAAAAAAGAACTTAATACTTTACCCTTTTAGTATTTTTTATGTTCTACTTAAAACTATTGGTTGAACTCTGTAATTAATACACAATTACTCTTAGGTGTTTAATTAATGCTATAACTAGTACTCAAATAGTATTTTACACTTTGTGTTTCTGTGTGGGTGCAAACTGTTGAAATCTTTACTTAATATATGCTAAATTGATCTTCTGTATATAAAGATAATTAAAAATTAATCTTGATGTGAATGGAAGGGAAGAGGGAGTGGGAGAGGGGAGTGTTGTGGGTGGGAGGGAAGTTATAGGGGGGGAGCTATTGTAATCCATAAGCTGTACTTTGGAAATTTATGTTCATTAAATAAAATAAAATATAAATATAAAAAACATCATTTATGGACCATAGAAAATTATCTATTTAAAAATTAGCCTATAGATTCATTAAATTTCGACTCCCACCTGTAGCTGCCTTAGCATGGCCAGACCAAACAACTCCGCCAACCTTAAATGGCCCATGGGGCAGACGTGTCCCAGCCCTGGTAGAGCCGCATTTTGTGGTCATGCATCATAGCAAGGCTGCCGTGGCTGATATAGGAACGGAGTCCACTGGCAGTGTATACTAGCAGCTGCTCTCATTTGCCACAGTGTGTAACTTGAATGAGATTCCGATTTAGTTTTTAATCCTGTTTCACACTGATGATTGCTTGGCTCATCCCTAAAACACCCTTCGAAAAGCAGAATTCAAAGCTTAAATCTTCTCCAGTATATCTGCAGAGTATGAGAATATTGTGGAGAGCTTTGAGATAAAAAATCTGGAGGTAAAGGCAGATCAGATATAGACAACATATTTAAACTGTGTCTCTTTTGGATCAGTTTCTCCAAACATAAAAATACTGCCTGTAACTTTAAATTCCAACAAGAGGGAAGGCACAGTTAAATGTGGCCTCAAAAATACACCAGATTATTTTGAAAAGATAGGAGTCGTTTCTTCACCAATACTAGCTTCCGGCTCTTTAAGATGAAAAATTCTTTCAAATTAACAGTGGAACTATTGCCACCTTCTATAAATTCCATAATGCATTATTAAAGAGTCATTGAGCTTTTCATATCTGAATATGAAAGATGTAATTAGTATTAGGAAAGCAATTATGAGGCAGATATCTGCCACAAATTGTCCATAAATTGGATGTAGTAGCAAAGACAAGACCTGATTATCCTGATTTCATCAACAGAGACTTACTGGCCAGGGGTCAGGAGCATCTGTATCCTTTTCACTTTTATTAAAAACTATGCTGGTGGTTTCAGCGGAGGTGTTGGGCCACGATTATCCACTGTGCATATGCACATCACCCCAAGCAGCCATAAGGAGAAACTTCAGCCAGTGGCCACATCTTCCTAGATGCTTTCAAATAAGGGACAGATCAAAATGACAGACACTCACAGGCACCAGCAGCACAGACTCTGTCACGTTGACTCCTGTCACTCCACTCCCTATTTGTGGGATCGAGACAGGCTGGGAGACTGTCCTTGCACGCTGAGTTCTGATTGCCTGACTTCCCTGGTGCCTGTGGCAGTCTCTCTCCCATCATGTTGTGAGAGAATGTGCCACCTCCCTTGCAAAGACAGCACTCAGGAGATTAACACTGATCCTTAGGGGGTGAGGGACTTCACTGGGAATTACTTAAATTAGTTGGGGTTTTTAGCATTTTGAAGTGTTTTTTTTTTTTCCCTTCCAGCTTTAAGGTATGGTTGATTAAAAACGTATCTATGTTGTATATAATCCGATGTTTTGATATATGTGCACATTGCAAAATGATTAGATCAAGCTAATTAACATTGTGATCACCTCACATACTTGTCAGTTTTTGGTTGTGAGGACATTTAGGATCTACCTTCATAGCAATTTTCAAGTATACGTAATTGTTAACTGGTAATACTGACTGTAACTTTGAACCCCTTGATCAGCATCTTCCCATTCCTGGTCCCCTACGCCTACCCTAGGTCCAGGCAACCACCATTCCACTCCACTGATATGAGTTCACGTTTTTATATTCTTTTTTTTTTTTGACAGGCAGAGTTAGACAGTGAGAGAGAGAGAGACAGAGAGACAGAGAGAGAGAGAGAAAGGTCTCCCTTCCGTTGGTTCACCCCCTAAATGGCCGCTACGGCCAGCGCACTGCACTGATCCAAAGCCAGGAGCAGATGCTTCCTCCTGGTATTCCATGCAGGTGCAGGGCCCAAGCACTTGGGCCATCCTCCACTGCCTTCCCAGGCCACAGCAGAGAGCTGGACTGGAAGAGGAGCAACTGGGACAGAATCCAGCGCCCCAACCGGGACTAGAACCCGGTGTGCAGGCGCCGCAAGGCAGAAGATTAGCCTATTGAGCCACGTCGCCGGCCAGTGTTTTATATTCTATATATAAATGAGATGAACAGTATTTGTCTTTATGTTCCTAGTTCATTTAACTTAGCATAATGTCCTCCAAGTTCACCTGTGTTGTCACGAATGATAGGATTTCTTTTTGAAGGTTGAATACTGTTCTCTTGTGTATACACTATATTTTATCCATTGATGGAGACTTGGATGGATTCATATTTTGACTATTGTGTATAATGCTGCAATGAATATGGCATATAGTCTCTCTTTGACATACTGATTTCATTTCCTTTGGATATATACTCAGAAGGAGGATTGCTGGATCATATATGGTAATTAGTTCTATTTACAATTACTTGAAGACCCTCCCTGATGTTTTTCACAATAGACACACTAATTTGCATTCACTGTGTATACATTCCCACCAATACTTATGTTTTATCTTTTTGAAAATAGCCATTCTAAATTCTCTGAGGTTGTAGCTTACTATGGTTTTAATTTGCATTTCCCTGATGATTAGTGATGTTGAACATTTTTTCATATACATATTGGGGATTTATATGGCTTTGGGTCTTTGCCCATTTTTTAAACTGGGTTATTTATTTTCTTGTTTTACAGATCTTTGAGTTTCTTAGAACATTTTTTGAGTTTTTAATTAATGACTTCAACTCTTTTTGCTTCATTAAATTGCATCACTGTTAGCATTTTTGTATCTGGATCTATCCCAGAGGTTATTCCTGGTTCCTAACACTTAGACTGATTAAGCAGACTCAATGAAAAGGACAAGAATGTGGAAATACCAGGATTCTGGATGATGACAGGTTCATTTATTTTGCTTCTCTTCTTTGCCCATCACAGACCACAGTCCTATGGTGCTCTGTGTTCTGCACATCTAACAATCCTAGTAGCTCAGTGCTTGTTCATCAGTTTATGCTAGTTTCGACTGCTACAGCAACTGACATCACATATAAAAACACGACCACACAGAATAATGTTGGGTACCTACTTTAGGTCACTTTTCAAACCCTTATCTTTTAATGTTAGCCAAATTTTCGCAGAGATTTCATATGGAACTCTGTTTTACCTCCACCCTATTAAAACTTAGATGAGTGTTTTTGTACTCTAGAAAGTGCTAAATAAAATTTGTTAAATGAGCTAAGAAAAAATTGATTTGATAGATTGACAAGTTTTTTTTTTGTAAGAAGCAATGATTTCCTGTTTTTTGGAATAATTGTTGTTTCTATATTGTACTGACACTTAAACATATAGAAAAAAATTTTCCTATTCAGATTTACCAATTTCCTCCTATTCTCTCTTTAAAATAATTTGAATTATTACTGCTGTCTCTTGGTAATCCTCTTTGGATTTCTTTCTTTCTTCCACCCTAATGCTGTATTCTGATTTTAATAACTCTGAATTTTAGTTCCTGAGTTATGCCAGCAAAGCGGAAACAAAGCTAGCAGAACATGAATTATTTACTAAATTTTGAAAATTTTTCTAGGAACAGCTTAAAAGTTGTAGCCAGCAACAAAAGAAGATGAAGTTATTGTGTTCTTGTTCTGAGCAGATGAAGCATATTTCTAGGGCAGCCAGTGAATGAACCTTTTCCAGTTGTGTGTGCAATAAAAACCAGTTTATGATTTCACAGGTAACCTAATGCCAAGATTGCAAAATGAAGTATAAACAGTCTGCAAAAATATGTGACTGTGTGTCTGTGTGTGCACATGTGTGAGGTTAATAAAGCATGCTAGGTTTCCATTTTGGTGCATTTTAGCTTACTCACTTCCCAGAAATGCCGGTTGACCTTTTTTTTATTTTATTGAATTATTCTTCTGTTGTTATGATTCTGATGTTCAGAAAAGATACCCATAGGATTTCTAAACCACAACATTTCAAAACCTCATGGCAATCTGACACAAAACACAACAAAATAAAACAAAGAGGTTATATCCGAAAAGAATACATGGGCTGCTTAAAGAAATTCTAGAACATTTAAAAATGGAATGTCTCAAGGATAAAGACAAAAAATTAAAGCAAAACTCCTTTATCCACAAACTTTTATTCTTTTCCTGCTATTTGAATAACACCAGGAGAGATTTCAATTACTCCGCTTTGTCAATGGGTTCCCATAGGTGGGGAGCATTTAAAGTTGGCTGTGTATGAAGCCATCCTGTTGGAGTTTGCTCTTAGAGATCATTCTGTCTTAAATCTCCAGGGAGATGCCGTAATGTCACAGTTAAATGTGTAGACCTTGGCATCAAGAAGCCTAGCACTAAAGTTGGCTCTACCACTTATCAACTGCTTGAATTTTGAGAAAGATGGCTGAGTTTTCTCATCCTGTTTCCTCATCTATCAAGTGAGGTTAACAATTGTGGAGAAGTTAGGAAGCATAAATGAAACATGTAGTTAGTTGTCAGCGATCACAATAAACTCACAAATAGCAGCTGCTATTGTCATCTGTCTCAGGCACAAGGTGCAAATTTAACGAAATATGTGGTCTTTTTCAGGAAAAGTTTCTAATTGTATAAGAATGGATTTTAGTTGCTAAAGAAGTATAAGTCAAAGGGATCTATACCTACTATATGTATGTGTATGTATGTATGTATGTATATTGATCTTTCTGTGTATTTGAAATGGAGATAGCACGAGGTGGGGGGGCATTCTGGTACTCCTGCCCTCTCTTCACACAGGGAAGCCAATCTATCTGGCAGTATTGTGTTGTTTTCACATTGTTGTCAGAAATAAATCTTGGCAACATGCAGAAATGGTAAGTAGAAATTTATCCTCCATCAGCATTACTATTATATGGTTTATATCCCTGTTTATCTCGTTTAGTCATCCAGCCATCCAGCCATCCACCCCTCCACCTATCCACCCACACACCCACACACCCATCTACCATCCATCTACCTATCTACCTATCTACCATCCATCTACCTATCTACCCACCCATCAACCCATCCACCCACTGTCTACCCATCCAGCCTTCCAACCATCTATAAATCCATCCTTGACTAGGTGCTAGGTCAGGGATATAGGAGATGAATTAGGTACAGTTCCTGTTCCCAAGGACCCCAAGGAGGAGCAGAGTAGAGGTGGAGGGGAGGTGGTGGTAGTTGTGGCATGGCATACCTGAAGATATAATTATTCTGTAAAGAACAGTATACATTGAATAGGTACAGGATTTTGTGGAAGCTGGGACACTAAGTATTTTCCACAAAAGTTTCTTTACAATTGATTTTAATATTCATCTCAGTATAAATAACTCTTTGGCACTTTATTTACACAAACATGCAAACAGAATTTAAATGTATCACAAATGAGATTAAGGTCTTCAGTTGCTGATTGGAATACACAGAGCTATTTAGCTTTTCTGTGTAAGTCTGATCTTGGTTATCTTTAAAAATTATGTATACATATACCACTGCTAATGCTTGACAATATACTAATGTCCAATTGTAGCTTGAGGGCCACAACATGTTTAACGTAAAGCAGTCTCTTGCGAAGACCCTACTGTGGAGCAATTAACTTTGTGAAGCAAAAGCCCCATTTTCTCTTTGTGTACTCACAATGCAGAAGGGGTATATTTGGATGTCAGTGGGCCAATTCATCTATTATTAGTCCATCCCTATAACACATACAGAGTTACAGTCACATTTCAACAGCTTCTTTGGAAGCTATTTGTACCATAAATTATCTCAAGTAAATTTCTTTTGTTAGATGGTGTCATTTTGAATAAAGGCCTTTATTGTAATCAATGTTGCTACTCAGAGTATTAATATCAGAACTTGACCAGAAGAGAAAAGAAGTCCTGTGATTCTAACAAGATTCTGCTCACTTGTACTCAACCCTCGAATCTTTCAATACACATTGATCTGGGCCAATTTATTAAAGGAATGATATTTACAGAAATCTTATTCTACCTCCATCCTATTTTCGCAGTGTTTTTCTGGCTTTTGTTTTAAAAACTGTATCAAATTACCAGAATATTGAAACCCACATCCCTAATGTTTATGTGAAATCAAAGTATGTTTGATTGTAGCGGAAGAAAATTTGCTCAGCAGACCGACAACCTGGGTTTCAGTTTACAGCCTACAATATTTATGTTTCTGTATTTTAATTCATTCTAGAGCTTATTTATCTTTGATATGCTGTATACCATTCATGATTTACTTCTCTTGTGACATAAAATGAAAAAAAAAAGGAAGGAATAAATAAATTTGGGTTTCTGAATTTCTGGGTGGTAGACAGATCTTCATGTTTTATAAATTTAGAAGTTGAAAATATAAGAGGAAAAAAAGAGTAAGCATTAACAGTATAGAGGTAGCAACTGATGGCTTCATGTACCTTCCCCTCGTTCACTTCGGAGACTTCTGGTGTATTAGGGCTGATGGATAATCTGGTGAATTCCTGCATCCTCACATTCTGGTGGAATTTTGAACATGGAAAGGGACTTAGGATGTGATACTCATCATTTGTTGTCAGCTTTTCTGCAGCTCAGGACACCCCCCCCCCCCATCTTGTTGTTTCTCATTTTGGTAGTACAAGGCTGTGGCTGGGTCCAAATAGCACAGTGATACAAGAGAGAAGCAGAGGGCAGTACGCTCACCTGAGAGGGCCTAGAAAGGCCAGTGAGACACCTAGGAATGGGAAGAGGGAGGGGGAGGTGAGGGGAGAGAGGAGAGGGAGAGAAACACAGTCCTTTCATTCATTCATCACTCATTCTTTGAGTGCTTATTGTGTCACAAGTGCCAAGGGTAGTTCTGGGAATCTGAAGATGAATGCTGCCACTCCTGCCTTCAAGGTGTTTCAGTCTAGCAGGGAGAAAGACGTTTAGGCCAGTAATTAAACTCATTAAGGTAGCTGTTAGAATGCTGAGCTGCAGCTCTGGTACAGAAGCAGCACAGCTGTGGGGCGGGTGCTGTGCACGGCAGATAAAGCTGCTGCTTATGATGCCTGCATCCAACACTGGAGAGTGTAGTTTGAGTCCTGGCTCCTCTGTCTGCTTCTGCTCCAGCTTCCTGTAACTGTGCATCTTGGGAGATAGCAAATGATGGGCTTAAGTGCTGGGGTCCCTACCACCCACGTGGGAGACCCAGATGGAATTCCTGGCTCCTGGCTTCAGGTTGACCCAGCCCCAGCTGCTGTGGGGATTTGGGGAGTAAATCAGCAGATTGAAGATAGCTGTCTCCCTGTTGCTTTTTCAAATAAATAAAACCAGATAAAAGAAATTTAAAGAAAACACAGATACGGGGACACCAGCCCTCTGATTGAACTCTAAATCAAGGAGCAAGATGTTTAACTCTTTTGATCTTCATTTTATTCAACTATATGGTGGTAGGAGGGCGTGGGGGTTCATTTTTTCTTTTAAACTTCAGATAATGTGCTTGACAATCACAGTGGACAATGAGTAAATGGAACAGCGTGGGTGTGTCTCTGGTGGTAACACAGGTCTCAAGGACCTAGGAGGGATCCTGATGTCCAATTTCTGGTGTGCAAGAACCCCCCTCACACCCTGAGAGAACATTGGGTGCCACGACTAGCAAGGAGTTGCCACTGATAGTTGAGTTCCTAGCTGTCAACTTGTTGTCTTCTCTAGGTAGCAAGATTTCTTTAAAAAAACGACTGTAGCTGATAGTTGAGGTGAACAGCCAATTGCCTTTTTGTGGCCCCAGTTTCTGACCCTTGAATGTCTTCCACGTGACTCACCTGTGGCCACTTAGCTCCATGTTTAATTGAAGAACCCTGTTCTCCACTAGCCCCCTCTTCTGGGCTTTCCATATACTTACTGCCTATACTTTTTTTTTCTTTTTTTAAAATTTTTTGACAGGCAGAGTGGACAGTGAGAGAGAGAGACAGAGAGAAAGGTCTTCCTTTGCCGTTGGTTCACCCTCCAATGGCCGCCGCGGCTGGTGTGCTGCGGCCTGCGCACCGCGCTGATCTGATGGCAGGAGCCAGGTACTTCTCCTGGTCTCCCATGGGGTGTAGGGCCCAAGGACTTGGGCCATCCTCCACTGCACTCCCGGGCCACAGCAGAGAGCTGGCCTGGAAGAGGGGCAACCTGGACAGAATCCGGCACCCTGACCGGGACTAGAACCCGGTGTGCCGGCGCCGCAAGGCGGAGGATTAGCCTAGTGAGCTGCGGAGCCGGCCACTGCCTATACTTTTAGCCACACCCTGGCTTACTATGTTAGAGAAGCATTATGCTATGAAGCCATATTTTACTTATTTTATAATATATAAGTGTATTACACATTTGATTTAAAATTTTTTTTTTTTTTTTTTTTTTTTTTTACTTTTTGCCAGGTAGAGTTAGAGAGAGAGAGAGAGAGATCCAAAGAGAGAGTTATAGACAGTGAGAGAGAGACAGAAAGGTCTTCCTTCCGTTGGTTCACTCCTCTAATGGCCGCTATGGCTGGCGCTGTGCTGATCCGAAGCCAGGAGCCGGGTATTTCCTCCCAGTCTCCCATGTGGGTGCAGGAACCCAAGCACTTGGGCCATCCTCCACTGCACTCCCGGGCCACAGCAGAGAGCTGGACTGAAAGAGGAGCAACCGGGACAGAATCCGGCGCCCCAACCGGGACTAGAACCCAGGGTTCTGGCTCCGCAGGCAGAGGATTAGCCAAGTGAGCCATGGCGCCGGCCTACACATTTGATTTTTAAAGAGTGAATACAATTTATTTGGTCCTTTCTGCCTTTTTTTTTTTTTTTTTTTTTTTGTGGCGAATGAAAAGGAGCTGCTGTTAGGTCATGTCTATTGAGTTCTTACTAGGTGTCAGGCTCCACACATTTTATTCATTACATTGGTGCTCCTCAGACTTTGATGGAAATATAGGTCACCTGCAGACCTTGTTAGAATAGATTCAAGTTCTGATTCCTTCAGCCTGGGGTTGGGCCTGAGAGTCTCCATTTCTGATCAGCTCCCAGATGCTGTGACTGTCTACAGATCGTGATTTGAATGGGAAGGCATTGTTATCATTCGATCCTGGTGACAATCTATGAGATACATTGTTGTTGTTTGTTTTTCATTTTACAGATGTGGAAATTGAAGTTTGGAGGAACTGGCTAATTTGCTCAAGGTTATGTTGCTAGAAGGCAGCACAGTGCAGACTTTGATCCAGGTTGCATCTTGGTACAGTGTCTCCCATTTGGGTTTTTGAAATAGGAGTATTTTACCACTCCCAAGAGTGGTGTGATATTACCTGAAACAGAGTTCATGGTTTTTGTTTACTAAGTCTTCCTTTTTAATGAAACTTTCCCAATTTAATTTCTCCTTATGTAGGAATTTGTATTAAATGGTGATTCAGAGGGCTTAGATGGTCTCTAAAGACAAAGTACATAAAGATATGTAGTACGATTTACGGCAATCCATTTTGCTTTCCACTGTTCCAGTGATCAGGGGTCAACAGCAGCCTGAAAACATTAACTGAAATAGTCCATAAATAAATAAAAAAAATATTATAGTGTGCGGAATCTTCAAAAAGCTCATGGAAAATTTGCATTTTTTTTTTTTTGACAGGCAGAGCGGACAGTGAGAGAGAGAGAGACAGAGAGAAAGATCTTCCTTTGCCATTGGTTCACCCTCTAATGGCCGCTGCGGCCGGCGCGCTGCGGCCAGCACACCGTGCTGATTCAATGGCAGGAGCCAGGTACTTCTCCTGGTCTCCCATGGGGTGTAGGGCCCAAGCACCTGGGCCATCCTCCACTGCACTCCCGGGCCACAGCAGAGAGCTGGCCTGGAAGAGGGGCAACCGGGACAGAATCCGGCGCCCTGACCGGGACTAGAACCCGGTGTGCCGGCGCTGAAAGGCGGAGGATTAGCCTAGTGAGCTGCGGCGCCGGCCTGCATTCTTTTTTAAAAAGCGATTTTATTTGAAGGTCAGTGCTACAGAGAGAGGGGGAGAGTGGGAGGGGAAGAGAGAGAGAGAAAGAGAGAGAGAGAGAGAGAGAGAGAGAGAGAGAGAGAGAAAATGTCTTCCATTCACTAGTTCACTCCCCAGATGCCTGCAACTGCCAGGGCTGAGGTAGGCTGAAGCCAGAAGCCAAGAGCTTCTTCCCAGTCTCCCATGTGGGTGGCAGGGCCCAAACTCTTGGACCATCTTCTGCTGCTTTTCTCAGGCCATTAGCATGGAGCTGAACTGGAAGTGGAGCAGCTGGGATGTGAACTGGTGCCCATACGGATGCCAGCACCACAGGTGCTGTACTGTGACTAACTTACACATTAAGCTTTAGCTTAGGAGTGCCTTTTAGTGCCTGCAGCTTCAGGCATCCACTGAAGTCTTGGAACATAAGTCCTTCAGATAAGGGGGAACTACTACTCTTGCCAAAACCATGGTCTAGGAAGCATTGTGCTATTGATGAAATCTGCATTGAAACAAGAAGAAAACTTCTGGGGAAGGATGCCTGTGAGGAAAGGAGAACCTCAGGCTGATGTGTTGTTTTAATACTGAGTGAACACTCTGTGCTAGGCTTGCCAGGCTCTATCTATCCTCAACGGATCACATGTTCTTTTAAAAACCACCCTCTGACCGGTTGATAGAAGTAATATGGTTCATAACAGAATATTTGGGATACATACAGAAGTCTAATATTAAATGTAGAAAATGATTTAAAATCACATCAACTTGGACTTAACTTTTTTTTTAAATTTTAAAGGAATGCATCTCTGAAGGTTGACCAAGGACCTCAAGAGTTCCCAGTGGCGGTATCTTTCTACAAATTATGTAAACACTATGTTTTTTGGATGTGTGTGTGTGTGTGTAGGTGGGAGACATGGTGGGAAGAAAAAGGGCAGGATTAACAGTGCCTGAAAGCTCGCCTTAGCAAACGTGAAGGCGCACCGCCAGCCCGCGCGAGTTCTGGGGGGCGCGCCCCAGCTGTCATCCGGGTCCCCCAGGCGCAGCCCCTGCAGGTCAGCCGGCCGACGCGCTCTGCTCTCAAACCTGGGCGCCAGCCGCCCACGCATGCGCAGCCCGGCCTCCGTGTCACCGGCCTGTTTTCTCCAGGCAGGTTTTCGGTGGGGTCAGCGAAAGGACCTGCACTACCACAGGGAACGGATCCGAGACCCCATCCCCAAGAAAAAAGGCTGGCGTCGAAGCCGGCTCGGGGCTGGGGGCGGTTTCTCAGGCCCCCCTAGGCACACCCTCACCTTTTGAGGTGTCAAAACATCCTTGGAAGCAACTAACTTGAGAGGCCGGGCTCGGGAGGTGGTCAGCACGAAAGCATTTTAGGGGACAGAACGGGCAGCGGCGCGGGGGCGACCCTCTCCAAAACTTTCCCGGCTGTGCTCCCCGGATGCTCCGGCTTTCTTCCCTTCCTTGGGTTGTTTCGGAACCATTCATCCACCACTCCTCTGGGACCCCACTTTGTAAATTGCATTCGCTTTCTTGGGGAGGGGTCCTAGAGGGAAGCCCAACCTATTACCGTGTTCGGCCACGCTCCCTCCAACCCGGCGGGCAGCCCCGTGAGGACACCCCTGGACGCCTCTGACAGCCCGAGGGCTAGCACCGGGCAGTGGCTCCGCCCGCCCCGCCCCTCCCCACGCCCCGCCCCCGGCCCCAGACCCCGAGCCGGGGCCGCCCGCGCGCTCCCACCCGCGCCCCTGGGGACTCGCAGACGGCACGAGCCCGGCCCGCGCGCCGGGCATGCTCAGTGCGGGTGCCCGGCTCGCGAGTCGGAAGCCTGTGCGCGGCAGCCGCTGCCGCCGAGCCGGCCGGGGCGCACGGAGAGCGCGCGGGACTCGCTGCAGCGGCGGCCGGGCCGCGGCGGACCGGGGCCGGGGCCGGCACCGGAGCCAAGTCCCGCGCGGCTACCCCGACCCACCGGCCGCGGCGCCTGCAGCTCGGACTCCGCGCAGGGAGGGCGCGGGCGGCCGCTGCCGGCGTCGGCGGGGCGCGGAGGAACCGCGGCGGCGGCGGCTGCGGCCGCATCCTCGCCTCCTGCCCCGGCCCGAGCGCCTAGCGGAGCCGTCGGGCATGGAGCCCTGGAGGCAATGCGCGCAGTGGCTCATCCACTGCAAGGTGCTGCCGGCCAACCACCGGGTGACCTGGGACTCGGCGCAGGTGTTCGACCTGGCGCAGACCCTCCGCGATGGGGTCCTGCTCTGCCAGCTGCTCAACAACCTGCGGGCGCACTCTATCAACCTCAAGGAGATCAACCTGAGGCCGCAGATGTCCCAGGTAAGGAGGCCGGCGCGGGCAACCCCCGGCTCCAGCCGGCGTCTCCCATTAATCTTGCGGCTAATTTCTTTGTGTGAATGCAAACATCTAGGTGCGCTGGCGTGCCCTGCCTCCTAGCCTGCTGCTCAGGGGACCACCTCGGCGCTTCCTACTTGGGCTAGAAATGGGTTAGTTAGCTCTTTAGCTGATTGCAAAGGCTTTATGGGAGGCGGGAAAAAAAGATAACAGTTGTCTTTGCGTGCCCTTCAGCTACTCCGTGTCTCTCTCTCTCTCTCTGTAGGGTCAGCTCATCTATAAAAAACGCTGGGGAGGATGAGACGAGGTGATGGGGGGGTGCGGTGGTGGTGTCGTTTTGCTTCTCGTCTGCTCTTCTGCTTTCTGTTTTTGCGTCCGTGCTTTGTTGAAAGAGGAACCATGACATACACAAGGACTCTAGGAAGTGGAGGGCGTTGGGGACCGTTATCTGTAACAGGAATGACACTAGGCGGAGGAAGGAAAAGGCAGCGGAACCGGGGCTGCCTGCGAAGGCCCCTGAGCCGCGGCCAGCTGGATGGGTGTGTTCAGAGCTGCTCTTCAGCCTGTGAGAAGGAGCCTGTCCAGCGTCTCCCAGCAGCCACGGGAAATGAGAAGTTGCGCTCGAGATTCCGCTTTCCCTCCGTGGGTCGTGCGCTCGGGTGGCCTGGTGCGCCCCGGGCTCCTGGGGCTCCTGGGGCTCCTGGGGCTGAGCGCCTGGACGTGCCTCTGAAAGCTGTAGCGAAATGCGGCTCCGGGAGACTGTGTGCACCCTAGCGTCAGCTCGAAAGTCACATGGCAGCCGGAAAGTTTTTGTGTAGAAGGATGTTGAAACACCATCCAGAACCTCCTTTTTCTCTTTCACGGTGTAAAAAAGATACTTTCAACTTTAAAGGGAGAGGAGAGAGTCCCCTCGGTGACACAGTTTGGCGCTGATCCTGTGTGATGCAGAACCTCTGCTACTTAGCGAGGAGAGCAGTGCCTTTTGAGAAGTGACTCTGATTAACTGTACAGTTGAAGTGGGAGCTCATACGCTCCTCCCTGTCTTGGTGTTCACGTTCCATCAGGGTTCCTCTGCCTGCCTGCCTGCCTGCCTGCCTTCAACCAGCTGGTGGGCAGTTCCCAAGAAAGAACAGGCATGCAAGTGGTGAGGGCCATGTGTATTTGAAAGTGAGGTCAATTATCTTATACCGTCCCCTAAACCTCCATGGTGATTGGTAGCACTGTGGACCCCATCAGGGTGTCTCAACTCCAGGTGTCCTGTCTGGGGTATAACAGATATTTCCACTATGGGGGGGAGGTGCTGCAGTCAGGTGGCTGTCCAGTTCCATGGATTCCCATTTTCCATCTTGTGCAGAGTCTCTGGGGGCTGTGTGGGTCAGGATGCTGTGGTCCACCAGCAGGGAGCATAATACTGTGCACATTTCCTGAAACTTGTTTCCTGCCACTCTCAGCAGTTATCCTTTGAGTTATTCTCAATAATCAAATTTTCTGGACAGCTGAGGAACTCCCATTTTGACACGCAAACCTTTATTTGGATATTAACAATGATGAAAATCTTTTGAATGTGTTTAACTCTTCTTAGAATATATTAGATGTGATTTAGTCTTTTTGAGGAGTAAGGGTCATAGTTACTGTGTTTAGCATCAGGAATGAAAATTTAGCAAATACAATGGTGTGAGAGCTGTCTTCCCCACTGGGGGTGCCACAAAGAACACACCAGAATACGTGGCCTAAAGAAATTCTTACCCTGTGCTGTCAGATAACCACCAGATTATAATGAGGTAAGTAGGGCAGTTAACTTCTTCCTTTGGTCAGGGTGCTTATGAGTTCTTAAGTTTGTCTACTCCTGAGCTTTCTGGGTTCCATTGCAGTTTCTCCCATTAGTGTTCTATGAGGGAGGGCTTCTCAAGTGTGAATCCCGGATGGCTAGAACTTGAGCATGGTGGTGTCTGTCTAGGCTTCCCTGCTTATCTTGGCCTTGTTGCAGAGATGTAAGGTTGCTAAACAGCTGAGCACTTAGGCACATGAATTTGTATTTTACAGGTTGTCATTAAATCCTTAAATGAGTCTTACTAAATAACTTTATCAATTACATTGACATGTTTAACATGCCTATAGTCCCCAGCACATATTATGTAATGTAGTCATTATCCGCAAAATTAATTTTTTTCTGCTATTGTCATATAAGAGTAATAGGTGATAGTTACAATTTAATAAGAAATATAAAATTTTACAGTCCTTTAGGCTAGCATCCTAAGTGTTTCTGCCTCCTATCTTTCTTGGGAAAGGGCCTACCTGCTCCTACTTATAAGGCTCCTACCCCATAAGTTCTGTTCAAACAGCTTTGGGAATAACCTGCTAACCTAGAGCAACCCTGACATGCATCTCAGCAGAGTTTACTGTTCTGAAGTTAGAGATGTTGTTCCCGGTGCTTGGGGCTTTTTGCTGTGTCTCCGAGTTATTCCATCCCTGGCTGAGTTTTTATTGATGATATCAATTTGACACAGAAGATCATGTACTGTAGGGAAATAACGGGAAGTTCTCACTTCAGATCTGAGGCATTGGAGACACTGCTCTGAGCAGATGTTGACAAGCAGAATGAGTTTATTGATGTTTTGCTCTTTGCCTGTCGCTAGTTTTCCTGAAGGGGAGGCTATTACTAGCATAAGATTGTTTATTCCCATGAGTGGGATGTTCTTTTGTTTTCTTCTTTCTGCTTTGTTTGCATTAAAAACCCTGAAGGTAATGATTGCTCAGTTATCAGTTTGAAACTTGGAGTCTTTTTTTAAAAATTTTTTTATTTTATTTTATTTTTTTGACAGGCAGAGTGGACAGTGAGAGAGAGACAGAAAGGTCTTCCTTTTGCCGTTGGTTCACCCTCCAATGGCCACTGCAGCCAGCGCATCGCGCTGATCTGAAGCCAGGAGACAGGTGCTTCTCCTGGTCTCCCATGCGGGTGCAGGGCCCAAGCACTTGGGCCATCCTCCACTGCACTCCCTGGCCACAGCAGAGAGCTGGCCTGGAAGAGGAGCAACCGGGACAGAATCTGGCGCCCCGACCGGGACTAGAACCCGGTGTGCCGGCACTGCAGGTGGAGGATTAGCCTATTGAGCTGCGATGCTGGCCCGAAACTTGGAGTCTTAATAAGTTATCCTCCCAAAGAGAAGCACAAATGGATCCCAAACCTCCTGTTGTTCTTCTTGGCTGTGGACATCAGCCTCTTTTTTGGTGTTGTCATCTTGGTAATGGGAAGATCGTCAGTTGAAAAATAAACACACTAACAACTAATTTGGATTTTATTTTATAATGAGATAAACATTAATCCCTTTTAGTTAATTAACATGTTCCCCTTATTATAAGGAATAAAGTTAACTAAAATCCAGATAGTGAAAATCCAGGAAATCTGGTGTCTGTATTAGATCGTGTTTTCATATTAAACAGCATTCTCTGTGGGACACAAAATATATGAAAGACTTTGAAGGAGAGCCTATGGGTGCTGGTTGTACTGGTGGTGGTGGTGGTGGTGGTGCCTCCGGGAGAGGCATGAATGACTAGGTTGATATTGCTTTTAGTGATTAAGTCTCCCTGAATCAGCACCATAAATCTGTCATTGATGAGACTATCTTTTTTTTTTAAACTTTCATTTAATGAATATAAATTTCCAAAGTACGATTTATGGATTACAATGGCTTCCCCCCCATACCGTCCCTCCCACCCACAACCCTCCCCTTTCCCACTCCCTCTCCCCTTCCATTCACATCAAGATTCATTTTCGATTATCTTAATATACAGAAGATCAGCTTAGTATACATTAAGTAAGGATTTCAACAGTTTGCTCCCACACAGAAACATAAAAGATGATTTTTTTTAAATGATGATGAAATCAGATCAGACCTATTGTCATGTTTAATCCCAGTGAGAGTCAAGTTGGGAGTTGATAATTTCTTTTTTTTTTTTTTTTTCAGAGGATCAGTTTAGTATGCATTAAGTAAAGATTTCAACAGTTTGCACCCCCATAGAAACACAAAGTGAAATATATTGTTTGAGTACTCGTTATAGCATTAAATCTCAATGCACAGCACATTAAGGACAGAGATCCTACATGAGGAGTAAGTGCACAGTGACTCCTGTTGTTGACTTTACCAATTGACACTCCTGTCTATGGCATCAGTTATCTCCCTATGCTCCAGTCATGAGTTTCCAAGGCTATGGAAGCCCTCTGAGTTCTCTGATTCTTATCTTGTTTAGACAAGGTCATAGTCAAAGTGGAGGTTCTCTCCTCCCTTCAGAGAAAGGTACCTCCTACTTTGAAGACCTGTTCTTTCCACTGGGATCTCACTCACAGAGATCTTTTGCCAGAGTGTCTTGGCTTTCCATGCCTGAAATACTCTCATGGGCTTTTCAGCCAGATCCGAATGCCTTTAGGGCTGATTCTGAGGCCAGAGTGCTATTTAGGACATCTTCCATTCTATGAGTCTGCTGAGTATCTCACTTCCCATGTTGGATCACTCTCCCCTTTATTTATTCTATCGGTTAGTGTTAGCAGGTACTAGACTTGTTTATGTGCTCCCTTTGACTCTTAGTCCTTTCATTATGATCAATTGTGAACTGAAATTGATCACTTGGACTAGTGAGATGGCATTGGTACATGCCACCTTGATGGGATTGAATTGGAATCCCCTGGTATGTTTCTAACTCTACCATTTGGGGCAAGTCAGCTTGAGCATGTCCCAAATTATACATCTCTTCCCTCTCTTATTCCCACTCTTATGTTTAACAGGGATCACATTTCAGTTAATTTTCAACACTTAAGAATAACTGTGTATTTGTGGGGAGCAATCCGGACTAGACTAAGTTACTCGAATTAGGACTTATTCTATGCATCTGCTCTCCCACAATATGGCGCTGGGAGAGAAGTAAACAGCTTCCGCACAGCTGCCTCCAGTTCAACTAATAAACTGTAGGACTTGCTCCTGATTGGAGGAGAGCAGCGTACTCGGCGTGTGGGCAGCCGAGTTGGGATTGGCGGAGGAGGACTATAAAGGAGGAGAGAGACGGCATGCACCAGGAACATCTATGGGGAACATCTAAGGGAACCCGTGCAGCCCCTGAGAAAGCCGGCCGGCGGTGTGCCGCTCCCCTGCGGAAGTGGGGAATGCGGCCAGGGGGAACTGCCCTTCCACGGAGGTGGAAGGGATAGTAGCCAACCCGGGAAGAACCAGCAGCAAACCCGGGGAGGGCCGAGCAGACGAAAGAACAGCGCAGGGTCCTGTGTCGTTCCTCCACGAAGAGGGGGAGCGACATGTATTAATTACAGAATTAAACCAGTCATATTAAGTAGAACAGACAAAAAAACTACTAAGAGGGATAATGTATTAAGTTGTTCATTAACAGATGAGACTATCTTATTTTGAAATTTGAAGTTTTGCTTTTTATTATGGCTGAAAGCTGTAGCAATACATTCCATGAGTTTACTGACTGTGGAGTGCAGTGGATGTATACTTTGAATTGTCTTAAAATGATTTTGCAAGCTTTGGGGGTCCCTTCAAAAAGTGCATTAAGAAAATATAAGTGGGCCGGCGCCGCAGCTCACTAGGCTAATCCTCCGCCTTGTGGCGCCGGCACACTGGGTTCTAGTCCTGGTCGGGGCACCGGATTCTGTCCCGGTTGCCCCTCTTCCAGGCCAGCTCTCTGCTATGTCCCGGGAGTGCAGTGGAGGATGGCCCAAGTGCTTGGGCCCTGCACCCGCATGGGAGACCAGGAGAAGCACCTGGCTCCTGGCTTCGGATCAGCGCAATGCGCTGGCCATGGTGTGCCGGCCGCGGCGGCCATTGGCGGGTGAACCAATGGCAAAGGAAGACCTTTCTCTCTGTCTTTCTCTCTCACTGTCCACTCTGCCTGTCAAAAAATATATATATAAGTGAAATAAATTGAGTGTGTTCCTCAGACTTCTTTCCATTCAGATTGTAATGCTTTAAGCCATTGATTTCCGTGCTTTTCCACATAATACTGTCCCCTGGGCATCAAATGTTGGTGATGTAGCATTTCTAAAAGAATATGACACTGTTGTCCTCAGGATTTCCTTCCAAGCTACTGATACTCAGTTGCATTTTGATGGTGTTAACTTTTTTTTAAGAGTTAAATAAAAACTTGATTTCTGCTTCATGTAACCATTTATTATTTTAAAAACTTTGATTATATTGTAGTGCCGAAGTAAGCAGTCCAAATACATCTTTGCTATTCCTGTTCCCAAATTAAAACAGTTTATGTGCAGGCTATTGGATTATACAGAATGTCAGAGAAAAAGAATGTCACTGCCTGGAGAGAGTGTGTGCCCCATTGCACCTTTAATTCAGAATAATGTCAGCGTTTAGTCTTCTCCGAAGTCAACAATCTCTCTGCCTTTTGTTAGGTTATTGCTTCTGATAATCTTCCAGTATAGTATTAAGCTCAAAATAATTAAGATTTTTTCTTAAGTAGTTAAAGCATCCTAAGGCATCATAAACACTTGTTCTGTCTTGTACTTGGTGGCTTAACCTGGGTTCTCCAGGAGATGGAGCCTAGGTTAATGGACCAAAATACTGAAACTTTAGGGTGAGCTGCAATCCTGGGGCTGCCAGAAACTGTCCCTTTTTCTTCCCATTTTTCAAGACAGGGAAAATTATATCATGGGGTTGATCCAGTATAGATCACCACACATTTCCTAATTTTCATATGTGATGTTCCCTTCTTATTTTTCTTAATCCCTCTGTGGCGCTTGACATTATTGATCATTTGCTACCTCCTTTACGATCACCGCGGCACACTCTCCTGGTCATCTCCTAACTCTCACACTTCTGACTTTGCCTTCTCAATGTCTTTGGCCTTCTTGACCTTATCTAAATACTCCTTAAACATTTTGGAGTGTCACTTTAGTTGGCTTTTCTTTTTTATTTTATTTTATTTTATTTTATTTTATTTGACAGAGTTAGTGAGAGAGACAGAAAGGTCTTCCTTCCGTTGGTTCACCCCCCAAAATGGCCGCTACACTCATAGCTATGCCGATCCAAAGCCAGGAGCCAGGTGCCATCCTCCACTGCCCTCCTGGGCCACAGCAGAGAGCTGGACTGGAAGAGGAGCAACCGGCACTAGAACCTGGCACCCATATGGGATGCCGCAGGCAGGGGATTAACCAAGTGAGCCACGGCACTGGCCCTTTTAGTTGACTTTTCATTTCATGCTCCCTTCTCAGAGTCATGACACCTGTGACATTGCTGACCAGGATAGACCCTCCCAATTCACATTAACAGCCTAGGTCTGCCTGTTTCACATCAGCATGTCTGTGATTACAGTTGTCTCAGGTGAAGTCTGATCACTGTGGAATGTTCACTTACAGTGGAACGAGGGGTGAATTGCATGGGGAGGCACTAGGCACGAATGCGACTGTTGCTGGAGTTGTCAGGAGAGAGTGAGGCCAGAGAAGGAGGGGAGAGGACAGGGCTAGAGAGGAACATGAGGATTAGAGATGTTTGAGTTGGAGTTGGGGACCAAGGCCCAGGTTTCAGGCTTGATGACCGGGGGGGATATAAGGGGGAGGGCACATTCAGTTTTGGGTGTTGACCTTGAGGTTACACTGTCTTCTCAGTTTCAAGCATCCCACTCTCTCACTACCCCTTTCTTTCTGGCTTATTCTGCTAATACCTAAAATCCAACAATCATTTGAACTCCTTGGTCCTACCACCTCTTCAATGCCTTCATGTCTTCATTTCCTTCCTACTCAGCTTAAACACCATAGCCATTCTAATTACTTCCTTGGTTTCTCTTGATTTGTCCTGCTCATTTGGGTAAACAAAACCCTGGTTGACTCCAGCTTGTTACTTAGCCCCTGCCTACAGCTGAGCCGAGGAACGTGGTAGAGGAATACACGCACCATGCTGACTGCTTCCACTTTAAGTTTGTGATCTCTAACCTCAAGTGGGCACTTAAGGCTACTCAGTGATCTGATTATATGTCTTTAGAACAAATGTTCTCAGAATGTGTTCTGGGATCCTGGCAGTCCTTGAGATGCTTTTTAGGTTCCAAAAGATCAAAACCTCTTCTAGTAGTAAGACATTATTTGCTCTTTTCATTCTTGTTTTCTCACCAAGGGCATAGTGGAGTTTTCCAAAGGCTGTGTGATGTTGCTGAAGGCATTGCTGTAATTGACAGTGCTTTTGAGGATTTTTCAGCTTAGCATTCTAGTGTTCAACACTGATAGATATGACTTCCATCAAAAAAAGCTGTTGAGGGAATCTCAGTATTCATTCTTGTTTTGTTTTTAAATTGGATCCTTTTCTTTTTAAAAAGATATATTTATTTATTTTTAAAGATTTATTTATTTGAAAGACAGAGTTACAGAGAGAGGTAGAGAGAGAGAGAGAGAGGTCTTCCATCTGCTGGTTCACTCCACAGATGGCCGCAATGGCTGGAACTGTGCCGATCCGGAGCCAGGAGCTTCTTTCGGGTCTCCCACATGGGTTCAGGGGCCCAAGGACCTGGGCCATCTTCTGCTGCTGTCCCAGGCCACAGCAGAGAGCTGGATTGGAAGTGGAGCTGCCAGGACTCGAACTGGTGCCCATATGGGATGCCAGCACCGGAGGCGGAAGCTTAACCTATGATGCCACAGTGTTGGCCCCAGTATTCATTTTTTTTTTTTTTTTTTTTTGAGTGCAGAAGGGTCCTGAGACCAAGCAGCAGGAAGACTTGCCTAGCTCTCCAACTCTTCCAGGTGACTCTTTGGGACTTTTTGTTCTTTCTCAAACCTCTATCATCTCCTTCTTCATTCTTTCTCTCAACTGATGAACCTGCTGGTCCACTGGGAAAATTGACAAACTCAAAGGAGAGCTTCCTCAAGCTCCTCTCCTTGGTGTCTCTGCTCGTGGGTGCTGCTTTCTGTCTTTTACTGTGAGTGAACTGGCAGTGCCTGTAGAAAGGCCAGTTCCTCCGTCACTGTAACCTCGTGCTCTTCTGCGTCATCAGTTGGACCCTACATCTTTCTCTTTTGCATGCACCTATGTGCTTAGTTCCCTTACTTGATTCAGGATGGGTTTTGAAGATAGAACCACAAAGACTTGCTGATGAACAGAGTGTGATGGAGAGTGACTCGGGACCTCTAGGATTTGCCCACACAGAGCAGGTGGTCTGTTAGCCTCTGGCAACTGTGTAGTGGCTCCCAATGGACCACGGTATACAGTCCAGACCCCCTGATAAGCTTGCAGTGGCCTGTGGTCTCATCCCGCCTCAACCCCCAAAGCTCCTTCCACTCTGTGCCCCCTGACCTTTTTGTGGTTTCTGAATAGTTATGCTGTTAAGTGTCTCTGTGCTATTCATGTGTCTTTTCCTCTTTCTTGGCTGTTTGCTTAAAGATTCAGTTCAAGAGTCCTCTTTATAGATAATGGGCACCAAAATATGGTTAGGTGGAAGGAGTTTGTTCCACAGCAGAGTGGAGTGATAGTAACCTCTTGTATTTTATAAAGAACTAGAAGAGAGGCACTCAAAGGCTCCAAACAGAGGTTAAGAATGCTAATTATTGTGATTTGTTCAGTGTATGCTGTATAAATATCTTGAAGTGACACACTGTACCCCATAAATATGTGCAAGTGCATGTTTAACATGTGTCAAACCCTTGTGAAATGTAAAACTGTAGTTAAATTATGTAAGTCACTTCTGCACTAGGTCCTCCTGGACTCCTCTCTCATGTGTGGCTGGTCAGGCAATTTTGTGCTGGGCTGTACTGTGTACAGAGGTGCAATATGATTTTGCAGGTTTTTTTTTTTCTCTCCTTTCTGGGCTTTGACTTGCTTGAGACTGCTATAGGCAAAGTCATTGATTGACATCTCCATGAGTTGACGCCGGAAGTAATACATAATAGCATGCATCACTAGGTGTAAATTAAGTTCATCAATGAGTGGAAAATGATGACTCTTAACTACTTTTTCGTATAAGTTTTAAAAATAAGACATACTCAACCCTATCTAGGTCATTAAAAACCACTAAGTGCCATTCTAATAGCAGGAGATAACATTACCACCTACCATCTGAGTGACTTTCAGAGTGACTGAACCTGACTGTTTTTCAACTTTCTCATTTCTAAAATAGACCTACTAAAAGAATCTACCTCCTTGGGTTGATGTGGGGGCTAAGTGAATTAATTAATTAGCCCTGTGACTTGCAAGTAACAGGTCCCTAATGAATGGGTTTTGGCCACAGACATTGTACTATGTCTGCAAAAACATAGAAGGCAGTTGCTGACACCTCCCATGCACTGTCTCATGTTATCGACACACCACCAGAAAGCAGGTGCTGTTGTTTATCCCATGTGATCCATACTTTCTGAGGTCAAGAGGGGTTTAGTCACTTGTACTAACAAGTTGCTCATGGTGGTGCCAAGGTGAGCATTAGAACATTGAAAGTGAATTGGCTGGCGCCGTGGCTCACTTGGCTAATTCTCCGCCTAAGGCGCTGGCACCCTGGGTTCTAGACCCAGTTGGGGCACTGGGTACTAGTCCCAGTTGCTTCTCTTTCAGTCCAGCTCTCTGCTGTGGCCCAGGAGGGCAGCGGAGGATGGCCCAAGTGCTTGGGTCCCTGCACCCGCATGGGAGGCCAGGAGGAAGCACCTGGCTCCTGGCTTCGGAATGGCACAGTGCCAGCAGTAGTGGCCATTAGGGGAGTGAACCAACGGAAAGAAGACCTTTCTCTCTGTCTCTCTCTTTCACTGTCTATAACTCTGTCAAATAAAAATTAAAAGAACAAAGTGAATTGCATTTTCTTTATTGAAGCCATTGACATATTTGAGTAGGAACTGCAATATGTTTTTATTTTTCCCCACTGTATTGCTCTCTCATGGTGTTCCCTGGGAGGAATGTTCTCTGGTTTGCCTTGTGGCTATTGTTAATAGCACCTCTGTACTTGTTAATATTGAGTTAGAATTTTGATTCAAAATATTGCATGTATCAACTGAAGGATTGTGTGCACATTTATCACATTTAGTGTAAAACGGAAGCTAGACCTTTGGCCGATACATGGTGGGAAAAGGAAATAGAATCAGAGAAAAAAAAACTAAGGAAAGTTAATGAGAGGGAGAGAAAAAGTGAGTGTAGCTGGTTGCTTTGAGTCTTGAATATTGTGCCTTATGACAGCTGGTTTGGGCACATGGTTTAGTGCTCTGTTCTGGAGTCAAGAGTGCCTGTATGTCCCTGAGAAGCAGGAAAACTGTTTTTTAAAATAGTGTGCTTTGAAGTGTTTCCCTTTTTTCCTATTATAACCATTCTGGTAAATTCGCAGAAGTCTGTTGTTAGCTGCTATTCGGAATATAATTATACCATACTTTCCCCTGTGTTAACTTAGACTCTGCATGGTGTCACAAGTTTATATTTTGCTTTTCCTTATCTGTGCATTTAGCAGACAGAATGATGAACAGAGAAATAGGTTCTTTGGGTTAACATGGGAAGTTATTTTAGACTATTATTTTGTGCTGGTAGTTGAATGTGCTTTCAAAATGTATGTGGCAAGAAGTGTAGTCAGCTTTTGACTTCTTGCTTAACAGGAAGCCAGCAACATATGCTACTCACATGGGAGTTCTCTTAGGGGTCAATTAATATGGAATATTTAATGATGCACTTGATACTCACCTTCCATGATTTTCAAAGTGCATGTCTTAAAATAGATGTGTAACAGCTGGCCTGAATAAACAAGCATCTTGTCTCTCTTTTTCTGGGTGGGGATGCAGCATGATTTTTTTTTTTTTTTTAAAGCCTAAAGGACAGAACTGAGTTCTAGTCCCGGCTATATCTCTGACAAGCTGTGTAGCCTTAGCAAGTATCTGCTTCTCTTTTGCCTCTGTCTTCTATACTTAAAGCAATAGCAGCAGATACACATATAATAATGTAAGCAGCAATTACAATTTTTTATATGTACTTAGATCTCACTTAAGAGGTATTATGGTTTTATGAAGATCAGGGATCAGGCAGATAGTTGAATTCCAGCTCTAGCATTTAGTAGTTTGAATTGGGAAGGCTACTTTAGTTGTTGAATCTGTTTCCTCATCTGATGGGCAAGAAATAGAAAATGCCACTTTGTAGGATTATGATGAAAATTAAATATTGTGTGGCCTGCAGTAGCCACTCAGTAAGCTTTATTTCCTTCCTCCTCTCCCCACCTGTCCCCATCCTCACACATCTATGAGGTGGGCAGAGTATGATCTTATCACTGCCCTTAGAGAAGGAAATTGAAATGTGTACTAGGTAAAGGACTTTTCTCAAGGTCACACAGAAGGAAGTGGTGAAGACAGGACTCGAGTCCAACTGTCCTAATTCCAAAGCTAGTGAAATTTCCCATTTCTGGTGCCAAACCCAGTGGACAGATGGTTTAATTGCATGAGGGAATGACTGGGAGAGTGTTTGCAAAAAGCAGGACATACCCTGCAGATGTAAAAATGACACTATTATTTAGCACTGAAAGTTACTATGTTTAAAATAGAAACATCTGAAATAATGAGCCTGTTTTCGGTTATTTTGTATCTGATTACTTTGGGGGTTATTGGCTTTTCTGGTGATTTCATAACTTTTCTGCTTTCTGATTGGCTCTGTTTTCATGAATTTCAAGTAAGTTGATTGATAAACTGCGTCAGTAAGTCTGTTAAAAATTGGCCTTTTTAGTGGAGGATGAGAATTCAAGAGAGAATAAAACTCAGTGCCTGACCCTGTGTTGCTTTTAATCTGGACAGCATGGGTTTTACTGTAGACTTCCTTTTAAAAATAGAGGGATGAGAAGAGAGCCAGCTGTGTTAGCCAATAGGCATGGCAAATATTTGGTATGTACGTTTTGCTTTTCTGGTCTGGATTATGCTGGTACTAGTAAGTACTCAAGAAGATTTCCTTCCTCCTCTGCCCTAATGTTGTACATTGACAAAGGAGGCGAGAGAGAGAGAGAGAAAGAATATTTATGGCTGGATTGGGATGTAGCTCTCCTTTACATAAACATTTGTCTAGTACCTCCTATGTGCTGGACACAGAAAGCATAAAGATAAATCACACAAAGTTTCTGTTTCTTGGGGGTTGTGAGAAAATAGATTTGAAATGGCAAAAGCTTGACTGCAAGAGAAAGGAAGTTATGTCATTGGATGCGACAAGGCCAGTGCAAAAGTGCATGTGGCTGGGTGGGAGAGACAAGGCCAGGAAGAAGATGGAGACACTGTAGTTACTGGAGAGGAAAATTTAAGAAGGAACACTGGTAAAGGAGAGAGAATGTGAGACAAAGAATGCGCAAAGACATCAGACATCAGTGATGGCCCCAACAAAGCAGTTACTTGGGGCAATGATGAAATATCCATAGTCATGTAAGTACGGGAATTTGGGTCCACCATTTGCATTTGGCAGTGAAAACATTAGAGTACATATCTTTGGAGTATGGGCTGGAGCATTGGATCATGTCCTATTTTCTTGAATATCTTAAAGGATTTAATGGTCATCTAAAGTACAAAGTATAGAGGCCTGCTGTCTTTCTGCCTCTGACCTGCAGACTTGCTGCTTCTCGCTTGCTCACACCTGCTGGACCATCCGCTGTCTCCTCTTTTCTCTTGGAATCACCTCTCTCCCTGATCTCTTTGGTCTTGGCTATATACTCTTTTGTTTTTCTTTTTAAAAGATTTTATTTATTTGAGAGGTAGAGTTACAGACAATGAGAGAGAGAGACAGAGAGAAAGGTCTTCCATCCGACGGTTCACTCCCTAAATAACCGCAATGGCTGTAGTTGTGCTGATCTGTAGCCAGGAGCCAGGAACTTCTTCTGAGTCTCCCACTTGGGTGCAGGGTCCAAGTACTTGAACCATCTTTCCCTGCTTTCCCAGTCCATAGCAAAGAGCTGGATCGGAAGAGGAGCAGCCAGAACTAGAACCGGCACTCATATGGGATGCTGTTGCCGCAGGTGGAGTATTAACCCACCTCCACAGCACTGGCCCCTCATCATTTCTATGCAGTCTTCCTGGGGGTTGACTCAGTCTGTCTCATTCCACACCCCACATTGGTGCCCATTATTACTGTGACTAGAAGCAGCAGCTGTTCCAGATTTTACAAGTTACCTCTGCATGCACTTTTTTTTTCTTTTAAACCTTTGAGCCCTCAGAGTGAGGTAGATACTGATTGAGTGATTGTTTGTTTGGTGTCTTGAAGGGTGAATATTCAACAAATTAGAATCTCAGAGAGGATCAGGTGCTATGGGAACTTTGATTCTGAGAACTTGAACACTGTATACCAGTAGTCCTTTTTTGGTTTGTGGTCTCCAGAGTTCAGTGGCGCACTTGAATGAGTATGACCAATGAAATCGAGGTTCTCAAGGCACATTTGTTGGTTCCCAGCAGTATACAGGCTGCCTAGCCCCTCTTGAAACCAACTCAGTGTCTGCTTGCTTTTGCAAGCCCCTCCCCCTCTTTTGGGTAATTTCCTGATTCAGTAGTGATATTTTCTCTTAGTCCTACATGCAGTGTCTCATAGGGGAAAGGGCTCCAGAAAAATTCTGTCACTTATTGATACTCTGAGAAGAAATTAAGTTCACGTATTTGACTTTCAACTATGAGACAACATTTGCTTAAGGAAAGTTAATAAGCTTAGATCAATGAGCTACAAAATACATTGGTTGAGTTCAGATTTTTTATGACAGGGTACTTGGACAGAAAACCTTGTGTATGCCTATAAGTTGTATTTTGAAATTCAGTAGAATTTAGCAGTTCATCCTTAGTAAATGGGGAAGCAGAAATTTGGGAACTCCAGAGTTAAAAGATGAGAATTTATACAAAGGGTTTGGGTACCTGCAGAGAAACTCTTTAAGAAGAGAATGTGACAGAAGAACTATTAAAGTTAACATGAAGCAGGACTCTTATGAATATTTATGCACTGGCTCTGATAGGTAAATCTTAATTGAATTCTCTGTTTTTTTTGAGAATACAGTTCTGCTTAATGACCTTTGTTAAATGAAAAGTGATGAGAAAAGTAAAATAATTTAACAGGATTCTTACATGTCTACATTAGTGAAGGGTTTAACATTTCCCCCTCCGTGTTTAATAAACGGTTCGCCAGGTTCAATGATGGCTGCAACTAATTTCCCCCCTGTCCAGCAAACGCTGAGCTGTTTGATATTATACCCATTTGGCAGCTGCTTAAAGCCCTCCCTGGTTTTACATAAAATAAGCTAAATAAAAAAAATGCATTTTAGAAAATGACAAATGTCCTCACTCTCTGTAGAAGAAAATATATTAAACTAGATGTAAATGTAGCAAGGTAAATTTTAATTTCTCCAATCTTCGGAGGAGTCCTAGATTCTGACCTAAGGACTTTTAATTAACATCAGCTTGGGAGTCAGCATGGTGTAGTAGAAAATATGTGGCCTTGTGTATGTTAATCTGGATTTGAATCTTAGCTATGCCGCTTGTAATCTTGGGCAACTTAATCACTCTGATCTTGCATTTCTACATAGCTTATAAAATAGATATGACAATGTATTTGCAATTTTAGAGGGATTAAATTAGTTGAAATAATGCATGTGATATATCCAAGATGGTGCTCAATTTCTTTCATTTAAGGCTGTTTTTGAAGTCCAAGGAAATTATAGCTTGTACATTAAGATGGAAAAGAGGGATAGGTGAAAATTAAGTTGGCACTTATGAAAACTCTAAATCATAGACTCAAGAACTCAAAAACCATAATCTTGGGCTACAGAGAATGTGTAATTACTTCCAGTATTGCACAAGATTAAGAGAAAGATGGTGCTGTTTAAATGAACCATTATAGTAACTGGCTTTATTATTCAGAGAGTTATCTACAGTTATGGAACTGGAAAAGATCTTTAAGATAATTCTGTTTCAGCAACCTGCTTTTAAATATGAGCAATATACTACATATACCACATTTTATTTATCCATTCATCTGATGATGGACATCTTGGTTGATTCCATATTTTGACTGTTATAAACAATGCTGTCATAAACATGAAGCAGGTGTCTCTTTGATACAGTGGCTTAATATATACATACACATACACAGTGGAATGTTATTCAGCTATGCAAATGAATACAATCCTGTCATTTGTAGCAAAATGGATGTGATGGAAGGAACTGAAGACATGAATGAAATAAGCTAGACACAGAAAGTGCACATTCTTCCTTATACGTGGGAGCTAAAATTTAAAGCTTAATAACAATAACAAAAACCTAACAATCTGCACACAGAATGTTGCTCACCAGAGGCTGGGAGGGACCAGAGAGAGAAAGCTTTTTGGATAAAAAAAAATTAGGGGAAGCTAGATATGGTTTATTGTGACAAAGATACTAACATGAGGTATTAATAGGGGAAGTGGGGTGAAGGGTAATTGGGAGCTCTTTGTATTACTTTTTTTGGTGTGTGTTTGTATTTCTTTTGTAAATTGAAGACTGAATTTATTATGAAATAAAATGTCTTAAAAAATAAGCAATCTGGGCCGGCGCCGCGGCTCACTAGGCTAATCCTCGCCTGTGGCGCCAGCACCCCGGGTTCTAGTCCCGGTTGGGGCGCGGGATTCTGTCCCGGTTGCTCCTCTTCCAGTCCAGCTCTCTGCTGTGGCCCAGGAGTGCAGTGGAGGATGGCCCAAGTGCTTGGGCCCTGCACCCACATAGGAGACCAGGAGGAGGCACCTGGCTCCTGCCTTCAGGTTGGTGCAGCGCACCGGCGGCAACATGCTGGCAGTAGCAGCCAGTTGTGGGGGTGAACCAACGGCAAAAGGAAGATCTGTCTCTGTCTCTGTCTCTCTCTCTCTCTCACTCTCACTGTCAAACGCTGCCTGTCAAAAAAAGAAAAAAAAAAAAAAAAGCAATCTGAAGCTTCTAAACATGTAGGGATTTGGCTACACTTACTTAGTTTGGCAGAACCAGTCCAGGTTCAGAATTACTAAATCATAGCTCTTGACAGAATACTAGTGACTCAGGCCTTCAACTGAAGCTTATTCTTTTGTTTTTGCTTTATTTCTTTGAAACTTTTTTGGATTATAAAATGCTTCAGTTCAGAATTTTTCATATGCTATTAGACTTTATTCTCTCTCGTTTCCTTTTTGTTTGTGATAGAATAGGAACATCAGGATAGGCACACAGGGTCTCAGACTCTGGGGCTCAGAATATCCCTGGGGAATTGACAAAATGTTGAAAAATGATTACATAATAATTATAGAATCAGATCTGATGTTTAAAGAATTAAATCTTCAGTTACCTGATAGCCTGTCAGAGCTACTCCGTTTGTAAGGAAGATGAGATTTTTCTAATTTAGCGTAGATAAAGGATGTCCCAAGTTCCTGAAATTATGAATCTTCCTGTATGTTTAAGTGTCACCATAAACTTTCTCCTGGATTACGAATTCATGACATTAGAGGCCATTTCTATTTCAATTTTCTGTCACATGCTTGGCATTTAGTGTGGTCTCCCATGAAGTGCTATTGAGTGTCTAATGCATCCCTAATGTTGGTTTGACGAGAGTGCTAGATTGTATTGTCTTAATCAAGGGTGAAAAAAGTATCTATGCCAGTTGTGTTGGAGAGGAAGGCAGAATATTATGTTGAAAGAATGTAGGTTTTAGTGTAAGACATGCATCATATACCCCATGGATGGAGTGGCTTTGGGCAGGTACCTCGGTCTCTGTCTTGGTCTTCTTGCTTGAGAAATAAGATGAGTCGGGTGATCTCAGATGGACAAAATACTTCACACAATACTAGGGGCAGAGTGGGCACTTATGACCATATGAGATTCTCTCCCTTCTCCTGTCCCACCGCATCATGTTCTCATGGTATAGGATTTTTCCCTACATTTCTCTTGAAATGTAGATCATTTTGCTGGTCTTTTGAAATTAGATCATTTTGTTGGCAAACTTGTGTTCTGTCTTCCTGTAGATGTTTTATTCAGACTTATTGAATGTAAGATTTTGAATACTGTGGCTTTAAAAATGACTGGTCAGTTTTTCTGGCCATTTACTTGGTAAGTTGATGTGTGATAGCTGCGGTAAGACAGATGCAGCTCTGTACCTGGGATTGGGAGATCTGCCTGCTAAGGCTGGCTCTGTCACTACTAAGATCAGTGATCCTGTGCCTGTTTCCTCTGTGATAACTCAGGACAGGAGGTGGCATCATGTGGGCACAAGGACGTAGGCTTCAGAGTTCAGATTTTGCACTTGCTCCTGATTGGCTATATGATCTGGGAAGGCTCTTTAACCTCCGTTCCCTTAGCTTCCTCCCGGGGACAACACTTTCTGCACTGGAGGACCTTGCAAGGATTAGATAAGGTAGTGTTTGGCACCTTCCTGCTTCAGAGCTTTGTGCCAAGACACCTCT
The DNA here is from genome assembly GCF_964237555.1 of Oryctolagus cuniculus. NCBI lineage: Eukaryota > Metazoa > Chordata > Mammalia > Lagomorpha > Leporidae > Oryctolagus > Oryctolagus cuniculus. Next base: position 62,379,966 of record NC_091438.1, read on the forward strand.
TAATAAGAGTGGCAAAAACAAAACACACAAAAAAACAGAAAAAAAACAATTCTACTACTAATGACTATCATGGTTAGCCTTACTGATACCTCTTTCTTAGGTATTGAGAGATCCAGGAAAAGGACGTAATTACTGTAGCTTAGAATTTTAGAAGGCTGAGCCTTTTCCTCAAGGGCACATAGAGAGTGATAATGAAGTAGTGAAGGGCAGAGTGTGTGTCTCTGAAGATGGGGGATAGTTATCCGTATTAGTGCACCCCTGTTTGAGTCATCGGTCATTTGGGCTGTTTCCGTATCCATAACATCACTATCCACGTCCTTGTACTGATTACTCCCTCCCTTTGCAGTATTTCCTTCAGTTTTATTTTTCAAAATGAAATTTCTAGGTCAAAGGTTAAGAACATATTTGCAACTCTGGCCAACATCCTCCCAGATAGTTTATAGAGAAGCATTTCCGATTTGAAGAACAATGGGGGAGTGGTTTGCAGTCTTGGTTAAAAGCAAGGACTTTGGTGTCATTTAGGATTCCAGTTTGAGGCATTTATTTGCTGAATGGACAAATTTCTTAACCTCTAAATCCAGGTTCATGGTGATATGGGACAGAAATAGCTACTTGCTGAAGTCTGTCAAGCACTTAGCTGGTACAAGCTTGTGTTCAGTTTTAAATCCATCCGTGTTCCTCTTTGCATCTCCCCACCCCATGTCTTTCACTTGACCACTGCCTCCTAAGTAGTTTCTCTATCTTACTTTACAGCAATCCATTCTCCCAAATGTGTATCAGTGATCTCGAAAACAAAAGCAAAAGCATAGCAATTCCAAGCACTAATCTGATCCTTTGAACCCCTTTGTGACTAAATGTTTCCCCAGGCTTTGAGGGTAAAGTGCAGAATCCCAGTCAGGCCCTTTGTGATCTGGCCCTGCTGTACTTTGCAGCCTTAGCTCCCTTTTTCACCCATTCTGCCCCGGTCAAATTGGCTATTTTTCTAATCCCAGAATTTGTAACTCGTCATTTTCTTCTGGACTGAGAAATTGCCATTTGTGTCTTTTCTTTACAAATTCCCCTTTTGTACAAGTCATCCTGGTTTTTTTGAGATTCATCTATTTACCTCAAAGGAAAAATGTGTGTATGGGAGGGGGGTTTCAGGGGAGACATAGAGATAGAAATATGAATACATATCTTTATTGGCTGAATCACTCCTCAAATGGCCACAACAGCCAGGACTGAGCCAGAGGAGAGCCAGGAACCTGTAACTGCATCTGGATCTCCCATGTAAGTGGCAGGGCCCAAGCACTTGGGCCATCTTCTGCTGCCTTCTCAGGCATATCAGTAGGGAATGGGACCAAAAGTGGAGCAGCTGAAACTCCAACCAGTATCCACCTGGGGCACCAATGCTGCAGGCTGCGGCCCAATCTTCTGTGCTGCAATCCTGGACCCTATTCATCCTTTTAATTACTTGTTCATGACTGATTTTCCTGCTGGACCTAAGCTTCATGATGGCAGGAGCCATTTCATTTTATTCACTGCTGGTACCTGTCTGCCAGCACAATGCCCAGTGCTTAGTAAAAACTTAAAGATCCTTAAATAACAAAATCCATAATAACTTATCTGTAAACACACATGAAAGAGTTTTAGGAATAATTTATTTTTCTTTGTGATTCCAATTGCTCAGGTATATGTCTTGTGTATGTATTTTAAAAAAGATTTATTTGTTTATTTGGAAGTCAGAGTTACAGAGAGAAGGAGAGGCGGGGGAGGTGGTGGAGGAGGGGTCTTCCATCCTCTGCTTCACTCTCCAGTTGGCTGCAACGGTGGGAGCTATGCTGATCTGAAGCTAGGAGCCAGGAGATTTGTCTGGGTCTCCTACATGGGTGCAGGGGCCCAAAGACTTAGGCCATCTTCTGCTGCTTTCCCAGGTCATAGCAGAGAACTAGATCAGAAGTGGAACAGCCAGGACTTGAGCCAGCACCCATATGGGATGCCAGCACTGCAGGTGGCTGCTTTACCTGCTGTGCCACAGCACCGGCCCCCTTGTATATGTCTTGTAATCAGACTTTGCTTACTTTTTCTTACATAATCTTTCATGTTAATGAGGGCAAATCTGAAGAGAGGGCAGACACTTTCAGCAACTATGGTTTGGTATCAAGCGGTCTTTGGTTTTAGCCAACAGTGTTCATCCAAGACCTGTGATAACATGACTTGAACTGTCCATCATCTTACTTCATATAGCATAGCTGAAGGATTTCATGATGTAGATAAGCATTCCTATGAGATTAGATTATGCCTGAGCTATTTCCTTTCATTCAAGACCTCAATGGTTGGTGCATTCTCGAAGTGAGAGGTATTTTATATTACATACTTCTGCAAGTTTAAAACTACAAACTTATTTATTCTGAAGTAGAGTTCACCCAATTCAACAAACATTTATTTAGCACATTCTGTGTTCAAACATAATTAGGCATTGATGATATAACAACTCAGGTTATTAGGTATATTTTGGAGGACATACTCTCTTTTTTCCATCTGCTGTTTACCTGTGGAAGATCTTGTTTTGATGTATTAAGTGTGTGCCTAGGTGTATGTCACTTAGCTTTTTCTGTCTTTTCTCTGAGGCCTACTTGTCTATAAGGAGGGTAGCTGTTTTCTGGTCTCCTCTCACTCATGTGGAAAGCTAAGCACGGTAGGTGCTGTCTTCCTCCCTTGGGAGGCCTGTGGTGGAAGGGATGAAAGAGAAGTCTGCATCTTTAAATTACACTTTCCAGTATGCATTCACTTTTAACTATGAAAATGTCTCATTTTTTATCTGCTTTCTCTGTTTTGCTTGATGGTATTTCTTCTCAGCATGAAAAAAGTTTATTTTGAGCTTAGGAGACTGTGAAGCTTAGGGCAGGCTAGCCCACAGGCAAGTGGCTGCCTTAGGCAGAGCTGTTGGTGATGGGTGTGTAGGTCCTGACAGGTGCAGGGTGTGCTGATTCTAGCCTCTGGGCTGTGCTGGGCTTCGTGGGTAGACTTGAAACACCTGTACTGTGGGTTTTGTAGGGATGCCTTGTGCTGGTGTTGGAGGTGAGCAACCAAGTTCCAGTAATGCTATTGTGGGAGATTATTCCTTTAACTGTGAGAATCAGGCCAGGCTAGGAAGTGGTGAATTGGCTTTACCACATTCAGTTAATTTCACTTCAGGCTGAAGGAAGGCTCTGGAAGGACTAATCTTATGTAATTTTATAGTTTATCTACAAAATCTTAATAGACCTCATTTCGTATTCCTATGACCAAACACAATCCACCAACCAAGAGCAGACCAAGAATGCATCCTTTCTGCTGGTGGGCAGGCAAGCCTCCAAGGTAAGACCTGGGAAAAGCAGAACCATTACTGTATGGGGCACAGAAGTTCCTCCATAATGAAACGTGATTGAGCTTTGTTCTGGATTTCCTTGTTGTATAGGTTCTGGCTGTTAGATCATGGCACTGTAGCATCACCTATAAAAAAACTATAGATTTTGTGAATAAGCAGATAAAAATTCGTGAGACTGATCCTTATTTAAGAACCATATGGTGCTGGCGCCATGGCTCACTAGGCTAATCCTCCGCCTAGCGGCGCCGGCACACCGGGTTCTAGTCCCGGTCGGGGCGCCGGATTCTGTCCCGGTTGCCCCTCTTCCAGGCCAGCTCTCTGCTGTGGCCCGGGAGTGCAGTGGAGGATGGCCCAGGTGCTTGGGCCCTGCACCCCATGGGAGACCAGGAAAAGCACCTGGCTCCTGGCTCCTGCCATCGGATCAGCGCGGTGCGCCAGCCGCAGCGCGGCGGCCATTGGAGGGTGAACCAACGGCAAAGGAAGACCTTTCTCTCTGTCTCTCTCTCTCACTGTCCACTCTGCCTGTCAAAAAACAAACAAACAAACAAAAAAAAAAAACATATGGTATATTCTTGGGTTGAGATAGACAAAGGAGTCAGTAAAATTGTTGTAAACTGAAGCACTGAGAATGATTAAAAAGTCCTGGGCCTAGAGCAGTCGACTCCAGGATCAGGTTGCCTTAGGAAATTAAGGAGGAAGCAGAGTAGTTTAAAAAACATCTTGGTCTTGCCAGAAAAGGAGCAGTGGTAGATTGAAAAGACTATGATTGGCCGGCGCCGTGGCTCAATAGGCTAATCCTCCACCTTGCGGCGCCGGCACACCGGGTTCTAGTCCCGGTTGGGGCGCCGGATTCTGTCCCGGTTGCCCCTCTTCCAGGCCAGCTCTCTGCTATGGCCAGGGAGTGCAGTGGAGGATGGCCCAGGTGCTTGGGCCCTGCACCCCATGGGAGACCAGGAAAAGCACCTGGCTCCTGGCTCCTGCCAGGATCAGCGCGGTGCGCCGGCTGCAGCGGCGGCCATTGGAGGGTGAACCAACGGCAAAGGAAGACCTTTCTCTCTCTGTCTCTCTCTCTCACTGTCCACTCTGCCTGTCAAAAAAAAAAAAAAAAAAAAAAAAAAAAAAGAAAAGACTATGATTGGAGAGGAGTTGACATTTTATGAAAGGAAGGGGGGAAAAATGAGACCTTAAGCTAGGACAGACAGAAGAAGGACGAGATAGTGGCTGTGATGATTACCAGTTAGAAAGGGCCACGGACCTGAAGATACTCGCAGAGATTGGAAATGTTTTCAACAGGGTCCAGAAAATACTACGAAGTGCCCCTTCAGAAACTCAGCAAGAGTTTAAAGTAGAAACACCTGGAAATTCAATTAATATAACTTAAGGCTGGATTTGTTGTTTTCGCTTTCTGAACTCTGTAAAGACTTCTTTGCTAGTCAAGGTTGACATGCTGCTGCCTTGTGGTGTTGGTCATGGTTTATGTCTGCCATGAAGGGAGCACCTTGTTCTAGTATGTCCAGACCATGGGGCTGGCTGGGTAGCCTGGAGGTAGCAATGCCAAGTGGTTATGAAGAAGTTTTTACTGGGAGTGGCCTAGCAGTATCAGGGTAAAATACTGAGGAATTTACTAAGTGGATTTCAAAGTGATCACATTGCTGTGATTGGGCTCCTGGAATTACAGGTGCCCTGAAGGAACAGTCCCAAGTTCTAGTTAGGCCTCTAAGGGAAGGCAGGGAAAGGAGGAGACCCCTCAAGCTTGGCTAGCAGTGGCCTGTTGGGTAGTGCCCTCCTGGCTAGAATGATTTAACTCAGGAAGTGAAGCGTGACAAGATGTGTTTAAGTAATGTGTATGTGTGTATTTTGGTGGAAGAGGGACATCATATAATTTTTTAATTCTCATCTAGATTTGTTCTAATAAAATACTGAAGATATTGAAAAAGCAAAAATAGTGAGATGTGGGGGCCGGCGCTGTGGCACAGCGGGTTAACGCCTGGCCTGCAGTGCCGGCATCCCATATGGGCGCCAGTTTTAGTCCCGGCTGCTCCTCTTCCAATCCAGCTCTCTGCTATGGCCTGGGAAAGCAGTGGAAGATGGCCCAAGTCCATGGGCCCCTGTAACCACGTGGGAGACCCGGAAGAAGCTCCTGGCTTCAGATCCATTGGACGGAAGACCTCTCTCTCTCTGCCTCTCCTCTCTCTGTGTAACTCTAACTTTCAAATAAATAAATATTTAAAAAAAAATAGTGAGATGTGAGCCATTTCTTTCTACCCAACAGTGATAGCTCCAAGGTGGAAGACAAGGGAAGAGAGGGTCTGAGTCTTTCTCAAGAAGAAACCAGGGTCACTGGGGCAAAATTAAATGTGAGGCATGTGTCCAAATTATGCAGAAACAGAAGTGCACGGCTGCTAAAACGTGAAGGACCTGCCTGCCGAGGTGTAGGTCGGTGCATAGCTCAAGGGCTGCAGGCCTCAAACTGTGGGTGAAAGCATTTCAGGAATCTGCCAAAATTCAGCTGCAAGAAATGTGAGTACTAAGAGGTGAGCCTCCTCAGGAAGTAGTTTTCTTAGCCCAAAGCAATTACGTAACAAAAGGGAGTGGTTACTAGGCTGTGGCCCAAGACTGGACCGTTTCTGCTCATTAAAAGATTGTGGGTATGATAATTCACTAGGTAGTTCAGTCCTTGAATGCCACAAGCACAGGATTCAGAGAAACCCTGCAATCTAAGAAATGTTGAGTGCGCAGGCTGGGAGACAAGCGTCCACAGCTAGGGACCTAGGGACCGAGGCTACCACTGCTGGAGATTTCAGAATTTTGAAAGAAGGCAGTTATCCCTTAAATGCTGAGCTTTGAGAGATGATCCATGAACATAGAAGATTTTTCCATTTTTTTTATGTCTTCTATTTCTGGTAATTTTCAATGTAGAGATCTTTCAAATCCTTGGTTACACTTTGCTGAGTTCTTTTATGAGTTCTAATAGTCACTTAGCGGTGTATTTGGGTTCCCCTGTATAAAGAATAGTGTTGTCTGCAAACAGTGATAATTTGACTTCCTCCTTTCCAATTTGCATCCCCCTGAATTCTTTCTCTTGCCTAATGGCACTGGCTCACTGGCTAAAACTTCCATAAATATATATATTTATATGTGGTGAAAGTGGACATCCTTATCTGGTTCCAGATCTTAGTGGAAATGCATCCAGTTTTTCTTCATTCCATATGATGCTGACTGTGGGTTTGTAACATATTGCCTTTATTGTACTGAGGCATTTTCCTTCTATACACAAGTTTTTAAGGTCTGTATCATGAGACGATGTTGTATTTTATCAAATGCTTTCTCAGCATTTATTGAAGTAATCGTATGGTTTTTTATCCCTCATTTTGTTGATGTGCTGTATCACATTTATTGAGTGTGTGGAACTGTCCCTGGAATAAATCTGAGTTTTTGGGATGGATGACCTTTTCGATGTGTTCTTGGATTCAATTTTCTAGTATTTTGTTGAGAACTTCTGAATCTACCTTCATCAGGGATATTGGTATATAGTTCTATTTTTTTTGTATCCTTGTCTGGTTTTGGAATTAAGGTAATGCTGGTCTCATAGAATGAGTATTGAAGGGTTCCCTCCCTTTCAGTTGTTTAGAATAGTTTGGAATAGTTTAGAATAGCTTAGAATAGCTTGGTTTTAGTGCTTCCTTAAAATTTGGTAGAACTCAGCAGCAAAGCCATCTAGTCCTGGGCTTTTCTTTGTTGAAAGACTCATTATTACTGATTTAATCTCAACCTTGGTTATTGGTCTATTCAGGTTTACCAAAGTCTTCATCTTGGTAAATGTCTTAAATTTGGTAAAATATGCATCCAGAAATCTATCCATCTCTTCTAAATTTTCCAATTTGTTGCCATATCATTTATGCAAGTATGATTTTTTTGCTAGTAGGCAAATGCATAGGGCCCAAATGAACCTCCTGCTTGAAGATTTCTCTTAGTTGTTTCTCTAATTGTTTTTTAACTTTATATATGTATATATATGCATACATAATTAGTTATATCATAGAATTCACCATTTTAACTACTCTGATGTATACAATTCTGTGCCATTAAATACATTCATCTCTAGAACCTTTCATATTCCCCAACTGAAATCTACATATTAAGCAGTACACCCTGGCAACTACTATTCTACTTTCTCTATGAATTTGGCTAATCTGTGTACATCATACAGACTGAATCATATGAAATATGTCCTTTTGTGATGGTCTTATTTCATTGAACATGTCTTCTAGGTTTGTCCATGTTGTAGCAAATGTCAGAATTTCTTTCTAAAGCTGAATAACCCATTGTTTGTATATATCACAGTTTGTCCATCCATCATTAGACTTTCATCCCCTAGTGAGTTTTAAGCTTTGGAGAACTGGCATTGTGTAGCAGGTATCTTGGCATGGCTACAACGAGGAGGAATATGCTCTTCTTTGTAGACTCCATCTCTCATGCCCTTAGGTTTCTGTAGTTGTCTTTGAAGCAATTATGTAGATCAAGACTTTGCCAAGTACTGGATTCTTGGAACACTACATTCCTTGTCTGGTAACTACTCTCTGGCCTGAGGATTGACTGTAAATTTGAGTGTGGGGCAGGTGATAATCTTGCCTGCTCTTATAACCATTTGGGCTCTTTGAAAGTGAAGGCTAGATGTCAAAGATTTGAGATGAAGTTGAGTCAGTGTCCATGACAGCTTGAAGTTATTTAAAAACAAAAAGCAAACAACAGCATGACGAAACCTAATGCAGTTCTACCCAGATATCAAGAACTCCTCTGACAGCAGGAAATGCAAAATTTGAAAGGACAAATTTGGCCTTAACTATTGTTGGATTTCATACAGGGTACCCCTTGCCCACCACTCCATAAATCTCTCTGCCCCCTTTCCTCCCAGGAGGGCAGCTAGAGGCACACTGCATTAGATTCCTCAGAACGTTGGGTGGCATCCAGCACCCATTTCCAATAGCAAAGGTCAGTTCAGTAATGCATCCTTGTTTTTGCCTTCTTCTCTGTTTCCATTTGCCTGCTCCCCCACTTCTTAGGATGACTTCCCAGACTAAATGCCTTCATGGGAGCTTTTGTCTCATTCCCTGCTTTATGGGAAACTCAGGTGAAGAGACTTTGTGCATATAAAGGCAAGATAATTGGAGCCCAGAATTTTATTCTTTTGGAATTAAACATTTTGGACTTCAACTTGCAAGAAAATTTAATTTTTAGCCATTAATATCTTACTGGAAAACTGAGACCAGGAGGTTTAAACTTTGGGACCCCTATTTGTTTCATTTTATTATGGTAGTTACTGGAGGATTTGGTTAAAGTTCATTGTAGACTTCCTGGTCTACATTAGACATCATGACTGGGTATAGTTAGGAATTAGAAAGAAAATAGGGAGTCAATTTCAACGTCAGTTTCTGCATAACCTTAACATTACTGTATTTGATACACTTCTCTGGTCTCTTTCAGAAACTTCCCTTTCTCTACCCCAGTGATCGTAAGGACCACCCTTAGTGAGACTGGTTACAATGGACAGTTCCTGTCCATGTGGGGACAAGGCTGCTTTAGGAAACTGATCTCTGTCTCCTTTGGGGAACAGCTGCAGCCAGGTAGCCTAATGGGTAAGGACAAAAGTTCATGCGATTGTTAAGGAGACTATTTATGCCCAGTCTTCATGGGAAGGAGCTTCTGTTAGGATATACTTCCCAGATTTCTCCATTTCCTCATCCATTCGTCCCCAGGAGGAGAAGGGTGACTTACTTGAGGAGAACACAGATCGGTTAAGACTGGGGCATGTGTTGCTTAGGCCTCTCTGGGACTTTCACGAGGCCCTGGGAAACAATCATTTTGGTCCGTTCTCTGCCATGAGGGTAACTACCAAGCAGGTACTGCCTCTGTGGAGGTGAGGGATGTTAGCCTATTTGGTTTCAGATCGAAGCCCTTCTCCAGATACAGCTCTTAAGAATCAACAGCTGGCATTTTTACCTCTGTTTCTTTGATTCATGCATCTGTCTCTCACTTGGTTCTAAATGCAGGTTAATAGGGGTATTCTCAGGTCCCCTGAGTTCTCAATATATTGGAGGCTCAAAAGGAGAGGAGCATTCTTGTGGTGTCACTGTGGTTGGGACTTTTTATGGTTTATTTAAATACAAATATATATAAAAAGATCTAACCTTGTTTAAAAATCATTTTGCCAAACTCACTTCATATGTAGATATTACATACATATACATACCTACTACTTTTTTCTTGAAAACAGGGATGTTAATATCATAACTGGATTCATGATGATGATATAGTGAGAAAAAGGGTATATTATGTAGATGATATGTAATTCAGCAGAGATGATATTTATAAATACCTATACCAAATGCATTGAATGCATTGAAGTCTGAAAGGTGGAGATGACTGGTATCGGAGAGTAAAGGTAGAGTGAACATCGTGTTCATATATAATTAAAAAATACATGTGATGTAACATGGTGAGTAGAAATGACCCATAAAACAATAAAAGGAACTCAGCTATACTCCCTGCCCCCTTTATTTTTTGAGAGGGAGCTGATTAGCAAGCTAATTGGCTTACTGTATTTTGGTTACTCTGTGCTAAAATATGGAAGTTCCTTGCAGTTTTGCTGAGTATGCGAAAGGAACTTCATTTTATACCAGGAACAAAACATTTCCCCTTTTCATTGCTCTTTGGTTCTGCACGTACTTAACAAATACCTAGTCTGTTGGAGCCCTTGAGATCATCAAAACTACATAGCTACTTGGGGACACTAAAATATTTGAATATGTTTTGGGTTCAGCGTTGTGAGATCATAGCATACAGACCCTCTGGGCCTGTCCAAAACAGGAAACTTGGTGGAAAGGACAACCAGTTCTTCCACAGGGGACGTCTGAATTGTTGGAACCTTTTGTTCCCAGGCTGCTGATCAACACTCAACAGCAGGAATGGCACTTCCTCACTCGCCTGCTTCATCTTCTCCTCCTCCCTTCACCCCTCCCACTCCGCCCCCTTTTCCTGTCCACTTCTCTGCTTCTACAAGGAACAGATATTTCAGGCTTGTCGTTCATCCCTCCCTCCTATCACCACCCCCGTTGTTCTGCTGGGCCCTATTCTCAAAGACTCTGGATCCCCAGGGGCCTTTGCTTCTCGACTTTAGGATCCCATCTGGTGTCTTTTTCCTCCTCGGCCTTCCTTGAGAGTAGGATTTGTCCTTGGCCTGTGTCTGAAGGATAGAAGCTCGTCAGTTTTCTGGTTCAGTGAACTCTTCCATCTCTTTAGGATTCTTGGTTGTTCATTTTCATTTTTCTTACCCCTTCTCTCTGACCTGTTCGTGTTTAAGGGTCCAGAATGGTTGTAGTCCTGAATCCGTCCTCCTGGACTTCCTCATGAGGGTTAGGGCTTGGGTCCTTGCCAGTCATGTCACAAATGGCAGACATGTTCTGGTGTGATAGCGTGCACGCTGTGATCTTTAGAAGATATGAAGCTAAAAGGATTTCATGTTTCTGTTTTCTTTTTTTGAGGAAATGAGGCTGTTGGCTTAAGAACATGACCACCTTAGCCTTATTTATATAGAAAAAGTGTTCTAAGATCCAAGGACTGGAAATTTTAATAGACTAAATATATTCTGAAGATTCTGTTCAATCAAACACTGCTTACATAGATACTGGTACTGTGTTGTTGGGGACTATGCACTCTATCCTGAGTGTTTGAGAACTTGCTGAAGATACTGCCTCTGGAAATGCTACGATGAACCTGAAGGCATGATTTGCCTGTGGTGCCAGCATGTAGGATAATGATGCATACTTGCTCTAGCATTGGGTCCCCATGGTGTTTGGGAGGTGAATGGCCAAGAAACAGTTGTAGGTATTCTCTGCTCATTTTGCATTCAGTATTCATTGGTTGAATGCTTTCTACTTATCTCAAATGGTCAGGGATACCATAGTCTAAGAATTACGTGGTCTGTGACCCCCAGAAGCTGTGGAGTCCAGCAGGAAGGAAATGATGTATTGGGATTTGGCAGGCAGAGAAGGGAAAACCTTTCGTGCTGCTGTTACAGCTGCTGCGATCACTAGCTGCACTCACTGGGCAAAGGCAGGAGCCAGCTTAGTCATGCCCTGGTTTCATTCCTGCTTCTTTAAGAAGTAACACCTCTATGGTGGTTATTCAGTAATGGTGGGGCTGTTAAGTGTGGAGGTTTGTCCCTTTGCTAGGCTTCCTTTGCCTTCCCTGTGGAAAGACATGATCTGAGAAGCCGCTGTGCTTCTCCCGTCTCTCACAGCCCTCACAGATCTGATGTGCGCCTTTAAGGCTGGAAAGGGTGTACTTTGTCCCTTCTTTTGAAAGAATGATGTGTGTGAAATCTCAGGGTCTGTTGGGGAAGGAGCAGTGTGACGCAGGTGCCTTTTCTGTACTTTGGGTTGAGGCGTAAGCATAAATTCCAACCTGGAAAGGAAGTGCAGGGAAGTCTACTCTCAGGACATCCTCACTGTCCTGATGGGACAATTCCTTTGGCATCCTTGGCAGCCCTTGGCTCTCTGTCATGCATTCTTCTCCAATTTGCCATTCAGGCCCAGTGGAGTAAGCCCGGTCAGTCTTGGGGCGACTCCAGGAGAGGTGCTATGAGTCATCATGACTCACTTGGCCAGCTTTGGTTTCCTTACAGTCAATTGAGCAAATGAATGAAACTATTAAAAACACAAGTTACAAACAAAGGATAATCAACGAGAGACACTGATTTGTAGATGCTGTCACTATTTCTCTAGCTTGTCCCATTAAAAAAAATTGATATGAAAAGTTTATTAGCATTAGAGTTTAAATCTCCTATTTACAATCTAAATATCAGACCCAGAATCTAATTCATCTTTTCGGTTCTAATCTAGTCCTATTATAATTCTAATGCCTATGCCCAATTAATTTTACATTAAATATAGAATTTTTCATTGGCTAAATGCAGTTTCCTAAAATGATTCATAGAGTTTGTCCTCTACTATTCAAGTTGTGTAAAGGCATTAATTTGGCTATTCAAATTGTTTTTAGATATATTTTCCAAGTATTTTGCTTCAATTATGGATACACTTTTTTATTTTATTTTTTTAATTTATTTTTTATCTATCTATCTGACAGGTAGAGTCACAAACAGTGAGAGAGAGACAGAGAGAAAAGTCCTCACTCCGCTGACTCACTCCCCAAATGGCCACCACTACCTGCGCTGTGCCAATCCGAAGCTAGGAGCCAGGTGCCTCCTCCGGGTCTCCTGTGCAGGTGCAGGGGCCCAAGCACTTGGGCCATCCTCCACTGCCCTCCTGGGCCACAGCAGAGAGCTGGACTGGAAGAGGAGCAACTGGGACCAGAACCCAGCGCCCATATGGGATGCTGGTGCCGCAGGTGGAGGACTAACTAAGTGTGACACGGTGCCGGCCCCCCTGGGTACACTTTCAAGATACTTGATCTAGGAATTCACATTTTAATACATATTCCTTAAATCTAGGAGTTTTGAGTCCTTCATTAATTCTCCTCCCCAAACTATAAGATTGTAGTAAGATTCCCAAAAGGGGCCTGGTGTGCTCCCATCTCTCATGCATTAAAATAAAACTCCTTCCACTGTCTCCTCCCTTCCAAGGTAGCTGCACAGAGCCCGAGATGCTCACCTGCTTGCTGTCTCTGTGCCTCTGTTGCTGTTCAGAGCGCCTTCCCTTTATTAGACTGGGGCTTGACTGTGCCTTTCCTTTCATATTTGCTGATTAATTTGTGCTTGGCTCCGGAAACCAACACAGGTGCTGTCCCCTCCGTTTAAGGCACCTTTCTCAGTCAAGGCAACTGCCACTGCCCCTGACTGTCCCCTTGCATCTCAGAGCTGATGGGAGGGCCCCAATGGTTTCTCAATCCTTTGTGTGACTGTGGTGGTGAGTGATTGAGTATCGTGTTTATCCTGGTTCTCTGATGGGGAAACAAATGTGTCGACCGAAGACCGACTCTTGGTGTTTGTCAGACTCTAGCATTTTCTTCCCCCCCCACTGAATATTTCACAGCTCCATGGGTCCAGTAGCCCCTGTGGTCTCTGCTGCTCCTCGTCCCTGTTTACCTCACCTGTGAACCTTGTCACTCTGCACTTACTGACTAAAAGCATAGGCCATTTTCCTCGAGTTTTTATCCTAGGGGGAGTGCAGTGTTTATTGACTTGAATGGGATCAAATCACATTTGGCTTAATTGCATGAAAATGAATGCATAATTAGAGGCAATTACTTTCCTTTGGAGAATTGTAGGAAACTGGAATCTCACATCTGTTATTGCCCCAAAATGGAGAAAACCTTTGAATTTGTATTGAAAGAAGAATCCCATCAGTGTTCTCATTGGCAAATTGGCTGATAATGCATGTTTGCCAACTGGAACCTTGTTTTGTTAATTTGCTTAGTCTGTGGGAGGAATTTTCATGTTATTTGGAGGGAAGTGATAGAGGAAACATAGGGGTTGTTATTCGTGTTTGTCTTGGAGAAACTCTGTGCTCTGGGAAACTTCTGCCCTCCTGTGTTCTATTCAAAACTGCAGATAGCCTGTAGTTAGTTTTTTAGGAATGTGTCTTGTAGTGTTTCTTCTCTCATTTGCCTTGGCGCATAGCTATATTTTCTTTAGCATATGCTTTCCTCCTAATAACAAGCCAGTGATTTACAAAATTCCTCAAAGAGTATGCACTTAGTCTGATTTTTTCTGAATGTGATATTTGAAAATGCTAACTACCATATATAAAATTCCTGTGGCTAAGTTTTCATTGTAACTTATTTTTGAGACCTAGATTTTCTTGCAGAGACTTTCAGTGCTCAAGATATATTCAGTTTTTAAATAGAGCTATATATTTTTGGTAAGAACTATCCTTTTTGGTCAGAATTATACTTTTCTTAGAAGCCATTCCTCCTGGAAAATACAGCTTTGCCTAGAAAACTTTGGAATTCTTAGTAATTGCTACTATGATTTATCTTCATTAAATGTCTCCAAGAATAATTCCACATATGGGTGATACACAGAATCTGTGTAGCTGTGTTTATTTTTATAGGACAGAAAGAATGGCAAAATATTGTGCTCTAAGTGTTTTGGTCTAAATTCACATCCCTCAGGAATCTTTCTTAGTAGCAGAAGAGTTTGATCATAAGCTAAGTAGAGGTAAATCTGTTTCGTACCTTAACAGTGACATCCAGTAAGTCATGGGTTTTGTACTGTTTTCCTCTTTTTCACAGGATAACCTCAGAATGTATTCTTCCTAATTCTAAAGGACATCAGTATATTAAAAGTAAAGCATAGAGAACTTACAGTCCCCCAAGATCCTCCTGAAATTTCCTTGAGTAAATCCAGGTCCCTCGGCTGAGAGTTAAGAAGCTTTTTGAGTAGGATCATGATGGTGTCCAAAATTGTTCTGCATTCACTGTTCACAGGGCGCCCTGAGAACAGCAGTGGTGCTCTCCCATTTTGATTGGAGCCCTGTTGTGAGCCAGCCTTCGGGCCCAAGAGGAAAATGCAAAGAATGCCCTCCTCTTATTGATGCTTATTAGGACTGTATCTGCAGATGCTGCACTTTATTTTTTTCCCCCACATTTTTCAAGTAACTATTCAGTTTTTATGTTTCAATTAAGTTGATAGCCCTTATAAATGTGATAGCAGGAAACGGACAGATAAGCCCCTCTTCATCTCTAGACTGTTTTCCTCGCCTGTATTTAGAGAGAAGTTAATTAATGTTAACTGACCTGGGGATGTTTATAGCCAGAACTTGAAGTGGGCAGATTTTAAAGAGCAGTGAGTCTAAGATGTCCTTTGTTGTTGAAGGTAGAAGACATCTCAATAACTTCTGGAGAAAGATTATCTTTTTAATGAAAATCTGCCAGCCACCGACAAAATGAAGCCTCTCAAAGCTCTGACAGATGGGAGTGTTGTAAACAAACAGAGCAATAATTTTTAACAAAAACTCCAAATTAACCTGGAAAAACACTGTTATACTCAATATACTTTAAGTCTGAAAATACTGAGATTTTGTACTGTGTTCACAGACTTTCACTATTTTGTCATGAATTTGGTTTACAGAGGCATATTCTGTTCATTGTGGGGAAATGTTCCATAGCATATATTAGTTTCCTGTTTTGTAATGTATCACCACAAACCCAGTGGCCAAAATCAACTTTAGTTGATTTAGTACTTTCCAATTCTGGAGGCCAGAGGTCAAAGTCACAGCATGGACAGGGCTGGTTCCTTTTTGAGGCTTCGAGGGGAGATGGCACATCCAGGCCCATCCAGCTTCCAGGGACCACCGGTTTTCCTGACCCTGTGGCCGCACCCTCCCTCTTCAAAGCACAACCCTTCAGTCTCTGCTATCCTCGTTTCATTGTCGCCTTCTGTTTGGTGCTCAAATCTCCCTGCTTCCCTTTCATAAAGACACTTGATGATCTTCAGGACTTGCCCAGGTGGCCAAGCATAATCTCCCCAGCTCAAGGTCTCGTTTCTTCATGTCTGCAAAATCTCTCTGGCCATAGAAGGGTCAATTCATGTGTTCCAGGGATTAGGATTTGGATATCTTTGGAGAACACTATTCAGTCCACCACAGAAGTTGTTTCGAGGACTTCATGGTGTTGTGCCTGTGGAGCTGCACTCCGCATGTCATACTCTACCTGTTGTTCAGTTGTTTAGGTTCCTTCAAACTGCCTGAAGGATGACGGGTCTCTGCATAGCCTTCCAAGTTCTGTCCACGAAAATGGCTGTTCCTCCCTCCCAGGCAGTCCCCCCAACAGCTGCTACACAGGCTCAGTGAATCTGTTTCTTCAGCCACCCCTTCTAAGGTGTCATTTGTCTTGTACTCCTCTGAGGTATGTCTCATACCCACTCTGACATTTGTGTGGCATTTCTAGTGCTGTGATTTACCTGCTTCTGTTAGCTGTCAGGGTGAGTTACCATTGTCACCAGCACAATAAAATAATGTCCCATGAAGTTAAATGAGCCCATTGGCTTATGCTTCTGAAACCAAGGTAAGTGCAGTGTAGGCACTAGGAATGCCCAACTCAGTGTGTCGTGCTAGCTCTCCTTGCCTGTGTGAGCATGAGAGCCCTTATTGTGTTGGGCTGGTCGATCATGAGAAAAAGTTATTTGGTCACTGTTGAGCATGTACTCGATTTGTATCTTTCAAATATAGGACTGATTCTCAGTGAGTTACTGAGTTACATGAAGGTGGTTGGTTCTTAGATATTCAAAAGTGCAAACTTGAAATAAAATGGAAAGATGTTGAATTGCTGAAAACAAGCCCTTTTCCTCCTTTATCAATGCCCCTATTAAATGGCATGGGATTAGGGTTGCCTCTGTGGTAAGATGCTAGTTCCTTTTTTTTTTAAAAATTTATTTATTTGAAATTCAGAGTTACACACAGAGAAGGAGAGAGAGGTCTTCCATCCGCTGGTTCACTCTTCATTTGGCTACAATGAATGGAGCTGAGCTGAGCTGATCTGAAGCCAGGAGCCAGGAGCATCTTCCAGGTCTCCCAGGCGGGTGCAGGGGCCCAAGGACTTGGGTCATCTTTCACTGCTTTCCCAGGCTGTAGCAGAGAGCTGGATTAGGAGTGGAGCAGCCGGGACTCGAAACGGCGCCCATATAGGATGCTGGCACTGCATGTAGTGGTTTAACCCGCTGTCCACAGCGCCGGCCCCCAAGGTGCTAGTTCTTCTTACAGTCAGTGACAGTGGAGCAGACCACTTAAGTTCTCTTGGTTTCAAATTTATAAAATAAGGAAGAATTTGCCTATATATCTTTATTTGTAAGTTTTATGTTTTGGTGTCAATGGCTAATTTAAAATATGTAAGCATTCAATGTCATTTGAATAATCTAAAGCTATTAATAATGGGGGCTAAAATTTTTTAAAGATTTATTTATTTATTTGAAAGGCAGAGTTAGAGAAAGAGGGAGAGATGGAAAGAGAAATATCTTCATCTGCTGGTTTACTCCCCAAATGGTCACAATGGCTGGGACTATACCAGACCGAAGCCAGGAGCCAGGAGCTTCACCTTAGTCTCCCATGTAGGTGCAGGGGCCCAAGCACTTGGACCATTTTCTGCTGTCCCAGATGCATTAATAGGGAGCTGGATTGGAGGTGGAGCATCGAGGACTCAAACCAGTGCCCATGTGGGACACCAGCATTGCAGTGATGGCTTTACCCTCTATAAAACAATGCTGTCCCCCAAAATTAAATTAAATTAATTATTTTTCATCTTATTTGAAAAGCAAACACACACACACACACACACAACAGAAGCATGGGGAGAGAGAGAACAAGTGAGCTTCCAACTGCTGGTTTACTATCCAAATGCCTACAACAGTCAGGACTTGGTCAGGCCAAAGCTAAGAGGTGTGAATATAACACTATTTATCTACTTTCCTGTTTTTATCTAAGTTTTGATATTACAGAAAATGCTGCCTTGAGTATCCTGTATATGTCTGTTGGTGAACATATGTACCCATTTCTGATAGTTATACAGAATTAGTGGTGGTCACTTGGGACATTTGCATCACATATTAGTGTACCTGCTCGGAGTCCTAGCTCTTAAACTTCTGATTCCCACTTCTGATTGCCAGTGCACATACAGGAAGACAGCAAATGGTGGCTCAAATACTTGGGTCCCTGCCGCCCACATGGATGAGCCTAGGTGAGTTCCTAGCCCTTGGCTTTGGTCTGGCCCAACAGTTACAGGCTTCTGGGTAGTGAACCAGTGGATAGAAGATACCCCCCCCCCCCATCTCATATTTCACAATGGCATCATCTTTTGAATAGGTATGCACATGCTGTTTCTGTCTGCTGTCAGTAAAATAAATAAATCTGATCACTTAAGTCTATAGTTTCTTAAATTTTCTTTGTATATAGAACATTTGCATGATCAGAAACTCAAATGTCATATTCTTGTTGATATACTGAGAGGAAGCCAGGAGACAGTCTTTCCTTTTTGCTAATATGGCAACTTTCATGCCATTAAAGGTCAGTCTTGCAGAGAATCATTAAGTCCTTATTGTTTAATTTTGAGAGTTTATAGCTTTTGTCATAATATTGTCTGGTGAATAAACTTGGTTATCAAGTTGGCATCTATTGTTTAGGAACACTCAAAATTCCTTATATAACTAGAATTTATAACAGTAGGTTTGTTATTTAGGCTTCGGTATTTAGTTTTTTAAAAGTTATTTTACTTATTTGAAAGAGTTACCAAGAGAGAAAGACAGATGAGAGGTCTTTCATCTGCTGTTTCAGTCTCCCCAAATGGCTGTAGTGACCGTGCTGAGCCAGGAGCTTCCTGTGGGTCTCCTACATGAGTACAGGGTCCCAAGCACTTGGGCCATCTTCCACTGGATTAGAAGTAGAGCAGCTGGGACTTGAACTCATGACCATATAGGGTGCTGGTGCTGCAGGCCATGGCTTTAATGTGCTGTGCCACAGTGCTAGCCCCTGGGTATTTAGTCTTTTTTTTTTTTTTTTTTTTGACAGGCAGAGTGGACAGTGAGAGAGAGAGACAGAGAGAAAGGTCTTCCTTTGCCGTTGGTTCACCCTCCGATGGCCGCCACAGCCGGCGTGCTGCGGCCGGCGCACTGCACTGATCCGAAGGCAGGAGCCAGGTACTTATCCTGGTCTCCCATGGGGTGCAGGGCCCAAGGACTTGGGCCATCCTCCACTGCACTCCCTGGCCACAGCAAAGAGCTGGCCTGGAAGAGGAGCAACCGGGAAAGAATCCAGTGCCTCGACCGGGACTAGAACCTGGTGTGCTGGCGCTGCTGGCGGAGGATTAGCCTATTGAGCTGCGGCGCCGGCCAAGGTATTTAGTCTTAAAACAACAATATGCATTGGATTTAAAAAATTCTTTGTCTTCAAAAGTGCAATGGATTGTTGACAAATTCTAGTTATTGATGAGGGGAATGGATAGAAGTCACATCCGTTACTACATCCATTCTCCAAAATGTGATCCAAGTGTTTGGACACTGTTCAGAGAGTCCTGGAAGGAAGAGTTCAAGGTGTGCTGTTTCAGTTCCTTTGGGCTGCTCTCACAAAACTCCCCAAACTGGGTAGCTTTCTCATAACTCTGAAGATGGGATGGAGAGTATGGCAGGTTCTCTGTAGGGTGAGAGAGCCGGTTTCCCGACTCACACATGATGCCTTTGCATGCTGGGAGGGCGAAGGTGCTGCCTTGGGCCCTAGGTCTGCCCACTTCTTAACACTGTCTGAGGAGGTGTTAGGATTTCAACATTTGAATTTTTGGGAGACCTAAATAGTGATTCCAAAGTAACTGCCATGGGTGAGAAAACGATAAGGCCTGATAACCACAGGGGTGGTTTCTAATTTGAGTTTGAGTTAAGCAATTCTGAAACCAAACCAACCCACTAAACAGAAATATGCTGTGTAAGTCCATTTATATAAACCTGTGGAAAACACAAACTAATTCATAGTTACAGAGAGCAGACTGGTAGCTGCTACGGACAGGGAGGAGGAAGGACAGGACAAAGGGGTGTGAAGAATTTCCTTGGGCCCTGCACCCCATGGG
Organism: Oryctolagus cuniculus; assembly: GCF_964237555.1. Taxonomy (NCBI): domain Eukaryota; kingdom Metazoa; phylum Chordata; class Mammalia; order Lagomorpha; family Leporidae; genus Oryctolagus; species Oryctolagus cuniculus. The sequence continues at coordinate 62,399,878 of NC_091438.1, forward strand.
AGACCAGGATAAGTACCTGGCTCCTGCCTTCGGATCAGTGCAGTGCGCCGGCCGCAGCACGCCGGCTGTGGCGGCCATTGGAGGGTGAACCAACGGCAAAGGGACACTAATGAGGGCAGTGGGACTGTGGATTACTTTGTGAGATGGGTTTCACAGGTGTAGACACTTAAGAAAGTTCAAATGCTGCCCCTTATGTGCAATGTATTATATATTGGTTACACATCAAAATTGGTAAATTACAATGATGTAAACATTTTTCTTAATTTGAAAAAATTAATTTGATAGTAGTGATTAGAAAATCTAGATTCTAGGCCATGTTATGAGGAAAACAAATTAACCTAATACAGTGTATTTAATTGTGTACAATACAACCTGTGTGGGTCTATAACATATGAAACTTAAAAAGTGAAAATCATGATTTAAATCTCACAGTTTGCTCAGTATGTTGTGATTTATGTTAGATAATATCTTTATCTAACACATCATTTAAAGTGTATTATCTGATTGAAATCACTTTTTTGGGCTTGGGTAAAATTTGCCTCAAAAATCCCTTGTTCTATTGCCCGAGTATACTTAACCCTTTTTCTGGATACTGAGACACAGAGAATTCAAGTTAATAATTTACGCTGTATGGGAAGCTTTGTTTCTCTGTCTTGGCAGCTAGGTATGTAAATATACCTGATGTGGGCAACATTTGAGGTGTGGGCCAAGGTTGGGTGGTAGCCAGAAGGAAAGAATGATCAGTCCACAGCTGGGATGGTGATGTGATATGAGAAGAAATGATATTTTTCCCCAAATACAGTTTGAGCAGATCAAGTAAGTCTAATTCATATATGTCATAAGTATGCATAAGAAAGATCCTTTCTTGGGCCATTGCTGTGGCATAGTGGGTTAAATTGTCACCTCTGGTGCCAGTATCCCATTTGGGCACCGGATCCAGTCTTGGCTGCTCCACTGTAGGCCAGCTGCTTGCTAATGCTCCTGGGAAAGCATTGGGAGATATCCCACATGCTTGGGCTCTTTGGCTTCCCATGTGGGAGACCCGTAAGAAGCTCCTGGCTCCTAAGAAGCTTCTGGCTCCTGGCTTCAGGTTGGCACCCACTCCAGCCATTGAGGCCACTTGTGCTGAAACTCTGCCTTTGAAATAAGTAAATAAAAATCTTAAAAAATAAAAAAAAAAGACATCAGTGTCCTGCATTGGAGTGCCTGGATTTGGTTCCTGGCTTTCTGCTCCTTATTCCAACTTCTGCTAATGTGCAGCTTGGAAGGCAGCAGTGACGGCTCAAGTAGTTAGGTCTCTGCTGCCCATGAGAGAGACCTGGATTGGGTGCTTGATTCAGTCCTGGCCATTGTGGGCAATTGAGAGAACCAGTAGATGGGAGTATTCTATCTCTGTCTCTTAAATTGAAATTGAAAAAAAGGGGTTGATGTTTGGTCTAGAGATTAAGGCACCCAAATCAGAGTTCCTGGATTCAGTAACTGGCTCTAGTTCCTATTCCAGCTTCCTGCTAATGTGCACCCTGGGAGGCAGCATCAAGTGGTTGGATTCCTGGCAGATGAGTTCCAGACTTCTGGCTTTGGCCTCTGGCTGTTGCAGATATTTGGGGGAGTGAAACAGAATGGGAGTGCTCATTTGCGCTCTCTTTCTCTCTCTCTCTGCTTCTCAAATAAAAATAAAGGAACTTTTAAAAATAATTCTAAGAATTATCAGTATTTCATCACAGTTTTCATTTAAGACTTTTTCCTTAGGTGATGTGTTAAATCAGGAAATGCATCCCTAAGGGATGACTGTTTATGGAGTGGTGGCTGCATTGTCAGGCAGGACCCATATTTGAATAGAGTAAGTTTTTCTACTACTACCTAGAACTTCGTTGGTGTTGAGGTTTTATGTATAGTTCTGGCATTTAGCTGTTTAGACAAACATCCTTGTGGTTTCTACCTGGTGCCCTCTTAAAATTTAGAGGAAAAGAAATAGCTATATTTACTCTTTTCAAGTTTCCTTCTGTATTCTGTGTATGAGAAGAGCTGCAGGACAGGTATGCACAAACTGCTGTGCAGAGTGTTTGAGAAAGGTGTGTGATGAGCTTTAACGGTCCGAGTTGGTTGTTGGTACATAGGAATTTGCCCGACCAAGATAAAAGAGTGAGAGCACAGGGGAAGGAACTGTGCATAGCATGGTTCCCCAGACCCAGGCTGTAGGGTTTCTGTAACAAGTGAGGGAGAGCAAATGGGATGGCATCTGCCATATATGACAGGCACATGACCTTGGTTCTTTGGGAGATAGGAAGCCACTGAAGGATTTCATATAGGAGAAATACTTGGGGTTTTGCTTCAAGGTAATCCTGCAAGGAACAGAGTTTAGGTGAATTGTAATAGAGATAGAAGCCAGTTAAAAGTTTTGTTGGGGTTGGCGCTGTGGCTCACTTGGTTAATCCTCCCTCGTTGGCGCACACCGGCATCCCATATGGGCGCCGGGTTCTGGTCCCAGTTGCTCCTTTTCCAGTCCAGCTCTCTGCTGTGGCCTGGGCGGGGGGGGGGGGCAGTGGAGGGTGGCCCAAGTCCTTGGACCCTGCACCCTCATGGGAAACCAGGAGGGGGCACCTGGCTCCTGGATTCGGGTTGGCGCAGCGCCGGCCGTGGCGGCCATTTGGGGAGTGAACCAACAAAGGAGGACCTTTCTCTCTCTCTCACTGTCTGTAACTCTAGTTGTCAAAATAAATAAATAAATAAATAAATAGTTTTGTGATGATATCTATGCAAATTATAATAAGAAACTGGCATGTTCTTTTATGCTCTTCATGTATCTTACTAGTATGTGTACAACATAAGATGTGTAGGGGAAGAAAATGTAAATAAAACTCTTAGCTCTTCTCAGCTAACTGAAAAGCTATGAGGAAAATGATTTATGTATGTATATGAGCATAGATATAAGAAAAGTGATCATTGTAAGATACTGAAAAAGTGTGAGAAATTCAGAAGGAGGATTCTTTCTGGCAGGAGAAGTGGGAAATGTTTGTATTTTCTTTGAATTTGCTTTGTTAAAAAAGCACTTCTTAAAAAATTACAAAATTTGCAGTAAAACATAAGGGTTAGGTAGGAAGTTTCTTCATGAAAGGGAAGTAGTTCAGAGTTCAGACTCACAAGTTCTTACTAAGAAATAGATTATCCATAAATCAACTTTTGAAAAGTCATCATAATATAGCTCATTTTAGGTGAATAAAATGCTCTCTGGCTCTGTGGCTATGGATGGTGGACATATTTAGCACCCTTAAGTGGTATTAATTCAATGTTAATTTATAGCAGACAGCTCTTCCAGGTGTTTATTTTGTGTATGTATGTCTTTGAAGACTTACTTATTTGAAAAACAGAATGACAGAGAAACATGGAGAGAGAGAGAGAGTGTATGCACACTTCCATTTGCTGGGTAACTTCCCAAAATAGCCTCAATAGCTCAGCCTGTTCCAGGCTAAAGTCAGGAGCCTGGAACTCCTTCTAGGTCTCCCTTGTGGGTGGCAGGTGCCAAAGTACTCAGGCCAGCAGATGCTGCTTCCCAGGTACACTGGCCGGGAGCTGGACAGGACACAGCTGGGGATTGAACCAGCACTCTGATGCAGGATGATGGTGTCAGAGGCAGTGGCTCAACCTTCTATACCACAATGCCAACTCCTATTTTGTATTTTGAGGTTTTTCCTCTTCTCTATTATTTAGTGGAGAATGTTGTGCCTGTTATTGGATCTGTAATTTTGTTAGCATATGACCATGTTGATACCTGTTGGTGGTAACAGTAAGCTTCTGTTTTACCTATTTTTTCAACTGTTAACCTTGGTTTAATAAACCCCTTAGATAGTAGCATTGTTCCAGTGGCATTCTCATTTTGCTACAAGCCGTACGTTAAGTGTAGTGCAGCGGAGTATCATGATACATCTCCTCCTTAGAGGGTTATTTAGATATTGAAATTGTTGCATGCCATGTTTTTGAAAGAAAAAAATGACTCTTTCTGTCTGGTAGAAACAAAAACTGGAGACATTTCAACTGATATTACATTTCCAGATATTACTAAAGAAAATATTACTAATATTTCTGTTCATTGAAGTGATTTTGAGGAATTATTTCATAGGAAAGTTATCCTACCATCTTCACAGATGAGAACCAGTGTCAATTTCTTCTCTCACTTTTTTTTTTAGAGTTACCATTATTATATATTAAATTTCTATGTTTCTGACTTCTGTTTCTGGGACATTGATTGTGTGTCTTCAATTTGAAACCTGTTTTTTTTTTTTTGACAGGCAGAGTGGACAGTGAGAGAGAGAGACAGAGAGAAAGGTCTTCTTTGCCGTTGGTTCACTCTCCAATGGCCGCCGCGGCCGGCGCACCACGCTGATCCAATGGCAGGAGCCAGGTACTTATCCTGGTCTGCCATGCGGGTGCAGGGCCCAAGGACTTGGGCCATCCTCCACTGCACTCCCTGGCCATAGCAGAGAGCTGGCCTGGAAGAGGGGCAACCGGGACAGAATCCGGCGCCCTGACCGGGACTAGAACCCGGTGTGCCGGCGCCGCAAGGCGGAAGATTAGCCTAGTGAGCTGCAGCGCCAGCCTAAACCTGTTCTTAAAGATTCTGCATGATTTACTGGGATTTCATAATGTGGTTTAAATGTTAATTAATTGGTTTTATTTATTTATGGATATCAACATTCTATAGGTCTTCGTATACACACATTAGTAATAATGTTTACCTGTGTAATTATAATATGTGCTTAGAAACCTTTAACATGCTTACAGGAAGTTATGCATATTGCATATGTTCTCCTCTCCATCTATCGTTCATGTCAACCTGGGAAAGCTGTTGAATCCCTGCATGCTGTGCTTTCTCATCTTTAACAGAGTGTTGTTTGCCAATATAAACTGTTAGGCTTTTTGTGCTGTAACATGTAAGATTTATCCAGAATTATAGACAAATTTCCACTTAATATTATGAATAGGCTAAAAGAAAAACTCTCTAAAATTATCTGCCACATGGAAATTTGATTAAAATAGACCCATTGGAGCCACAAAACAGGGTTAGTCCAAATTCAATACATTTTATATTCCTTTCCTCTATAAATGAAATCACATGCTTAAATTGATGAAAATGATGAGCAGTAATATAATCATTACATAGCGAATTTGATTCAAACAATAGTTATATTACATTTTCTCTATAAAACTACATTACTGTTCAGTACAGCTTTAATATATTGTCATCTAAAAACAGATGTAAATTTTGTTTTTAGGATGACTATCAAGAGAATATTTCAAGACAGTGATTTGTTTTTATTTTCCTAAATGTAAATTTATGACTGATGACTGGCTTATTTTATTTTTTAAAATATTTATTTATTTATTTTAGAAAAGTTACAAAGAGTGGGAGAGACAGAAAGAAATCTTCTATCTCCTAATTCACTCCCCAAATGCCTACAATGGCCAGGGCTGGGCCAGGCTGAAGTCAGGAGCCTGGAACGCCATCCAGGTCTCCTACATGGGTGGCAAGGGCCTAAATACTTGGGCCATCTTCCATTGCTTTTCCAGGCCCATTAGTAGGGAGCTGGATTGGAAGTGGAGCAGGTTGGACTCAAACAGCACCTATGTGGGATGCTGGCATAGCAGGTGGTGGCTTCACCTGCTGTGCCACCATGCTGACTTCTATTGCTATTACTTGAAGGATTTATTTTACTTATTTGAAAGACAGAGTGACAGAGAAAGAGTAAGAGTGGGAGCGAGATTTTTCATCCACTGGGTGATTCCCCAAATGGCTCCAACTTCTGAGACTGGACCAGGACTGGAATTCATCAAGGTCTCTCAGGTGGGTATAGGGGGCCAAGGACTTGAGCCATCTGCTGCTGCTGCTTTCCCAGGTGCATTAGCAGGGAGCTGGATTGGAAGCAGAGCAGCCAGGACTTGAACCAGCATTCAGCATTGAAGACAGCAGCTTAACACACTGCACCACAATGCCAGACTCTGATTTATTATTTTTGTGAATGGTAACTACATAGGTATTGGAGAAGAACTTGAGTGGAAACTGTATCTGATTCATTAATAAGTATGGATCATTGAATTATATTAAATATTCTTTTGTTGGGTTCATGTAGATGTAAAAATATGCCTTCAAAGTACTTTTTATGGTTTGTTATACTGTAGCTTTTTTTTTTTGCTATCAAAATATGTAGTTAACCTTAAGTCACATACACTGAAAAAAATGCTTCTAACATAGAATGTGATGAAATTTTTTTAAAGATTTATTTATTTATTTCAAAGAGTTAGAGAAGGAAAGGCAGACACACACACACACACACACACACACACACACACGGTGAGGCAGAGACAGAGAGAGGTCTTCCATCTGCTGGTTCACTCCCAATTGGCCAGAATGACTGGAGCTGTGCCCATCCAAAGCTAGGAGCCAGGAGCTTCCTCTGGGTCTCCCATGCTGGTGCAGGAGCCCAAGGACTTGGGCCATATTTTGCTTTCCCTGGCCATAGCAGAGAGCTGGATTGGAAGTGGAATAGCTGGGACTTGAACTGGGCCCATATGGGATGTTGGCACTGCAGGTGGCAGCTTTACCCTCTAAGCCACAACCCTGGCCTGTATTGTTTGTTTCTTTTGTATCTTGGTTTATTGTCAGCGTCTGCCTCTTGGTTTGTAGCAATCTAGGTTCACATTTTTGAAACACTGTATCCTCATAGAGAGCTAAATACTTGCTTGTGTCCACCTAGATTTGTTAAGGAGCATTTTGAGCTTCATGGTCTGTTAATCCAGTGTGCTGTTAGGAAGCCATTGCCATCTGCAGGTGGCTTCTGTTGCCATTGCTTTGCTGAAATCATGGTATTAGAGTTTTTCACCTCACTCTGCAGTGTTTTTGTGTCCAGCCTGGTATTCTCTGCTTGTTGTCTTCCTTTCTCACCCCTGCATGTAGGTGTTTCTCAAAGGTCTCATTAACTTCTTCCCACTAAGGCAGTCTGTCAGATCTTTAAAAGTATAAACTTCTGGTGTTATTTCCTTCCACAGGCTAGCCTTGTGCTTGGCATAGGTATTCACAGAACACTTGATCATTGAATGATTGAATGTTCTATAAAATTGCTACCCTTTTGCAGTTAATTCCTAGGTCTGTATCCCAGCCCTAATCCATAACTCACCTTTTTTTTTTTTTAAGATTTATTTATTCATTTAAAAGTCAGAGTTACACACACACACACACACACACACACACACACACACACACGGGGGGCAGGGGCGGGGCAAGGGGGAGGGAGGTCTTCCATCGGATGGTTCACTCCCCAGTTGGCCAAAACAGCTGGAGCTGCACTGATCCAGAGCCAGGAGCTTCTTCCGGGTCTCCCACATGGGTGCAGGGGCCCAAGGACTTGGGCCATCTTCTACTGCTTTTGTAGGCCATAGCAGAGAGCTGGATTGGAAGTGGAGCAGCCGGGTCTCAAACCGGTGCCCATATGGGATGCCGGTGCTTCAGACCAGGGCATTAACCCGCTGCACCACAGCGCTGGCCCTCACACCTGCCTTTGATGCTATACTTTTTTGTTCTGGTCTGCTCTTCAGTTTTCGTTGTCTCTTCTTCTGTAACCCCAGATACAGCATTCTGAAACTCAATGTCTTTCTTGTGTTCTGTTTTTATTGATGGTGTCATCATTCCCCTAGTCACCCAGATTTGAAAATATAGTGATTTTTAAGTCTCAGTACCCCTTCCTGACTGACTTGGCAATGCAGTGGTTTGGACCAGGAAGCTGTGAGTCAGATAGACCATCATACTTGCTTAACTTCCTTGAGTCCTAATTTTTTGTTGCATCTTAATTTAAAAAATATATTTATTTGAAAATCAGTTACAGGGAAAGAGGGAGGGAGGGAGGGAGGAGGAGGGGAGAGGGAGGGAGTGAGGGAGGGAGAGAGGGAGAGAGAAAGAGAGAGAGAATATATCTTCCATTTTCAAGTTCAGCCCCCAGTGATTGCAAACAGCCAGACCTGGGTCAGGCCAAAGGTAGGAGCCAAGAACCTTATCTGAGTTTCCCATGCTGGTGACAGGGGCCCAAACACTTGGACCATCTTCTGCTGTTTTTCCCAGCTGGATTGGAAGTAGAGCAGCCGGGACAGAACTGGTGCCCATATGGAATGCTGGCGTTGCAGGCGGCAGCTCAGTCTGCTAGGTGGAGATGCCAGCTCTGAGTTTTAATTTTTAATCTGAGAAACTCCCTCCTTTCTGAGTTGTTTTCAGGATTGTGTCAAAATATTGATGATAGTGCTTAGTGCTGCCAGGTGGTAAAATGTTGAGTAAGTTTTCTGGCTACTGCTGTGACTTCCAGGGAGTCAGCGAACTGGTGGTTGCGAGCTGGTCATGCTGCGCCTGCCCTAGCCTAGGTTCTCATTTCTTGCAGGGTTTCTGCAGCAGTGTCTGCCACAGCATCTGTCAAGGTCTGTCAGGTGCATTTTGATCACATTCTTCTCTTACAAACCATCTTAACTTTCTGTAGCCAACCCCCTCAAGCCCCCATGCCTCAGTTTGACATTTAAATTTTTGGGAAGTGTGAGCTTCATCCACATTTCTGGCCTTATTTTGGACTCCTCTGCATGAATTCCCAGTCATGGCCTTCATGCTTTCCATCTCCTCAACTTGTCTTCCCTCTCCCTTTTTGTTTGATTTTCCCTGACTACCATTTTTGGCCCCTGATTCTTACTCTCCATGAAATTTTTCCTGGACCCTCTTGCAACATTGCTTTCCTTGCTTAATCCATGGCTTGGTTCCTTCTTTCCTTTTGTCTAGCTGCCTCTTTTTTTTTTTTTTTTTTTTTTTTAAAGATAGATAGGCAGACACTTCTATCTACTGGTTCACTCTGGATGAGTACCACAGTGAGATCTGGGGCAGGCCAAAGCCGGGAGCCAGGAATTCTATCCAGGTCTCTCATGCGAGTGGCAGGGGCTCAAGTACTCGCGCCATCTTCTGCTGCCTTCCCAGGTGTATTAACTGGGAAGTGTTGGAAGTGGGGCAGCTGGGACTCCAGCTGGCACACTGAGATGGGATGTCAGCGTGGCAAGTGGCAGCATTTCCTGCTGTACCACAGCTCCCTTCTTTGCTGCCTTTTAAGGTAGTAACTGGTGATCAAAAGACAGTCACTCTAGTCTTCATGAAACTTAGGTTTCTAATTAGATTTTATTTGCCATTTATTTTGAATTCTTGTCATATCTTTTCCCTACACAGATTATATATTTTGTAATAGTTATATCTTTTAAATCTTTTCCTATTTTCCTTGATGCCTTCTCTGATATTTTACACAGAGGAGAAACTCAATAAATGTTGGTTACTTTGGAGGTTAACATTCATGGCTCCAGTCGTGAAAATTCATAAAATTTCAAAATGGGTTACTTGGAATATATTTGAAATTAGAGAACATGTTCCTTTTAAGACAAACCTGTAACTAAACAGATTGCTTACAGTAATTAAGGTCTTTTTGGTAAACAGCTGATTATGAGTTAACATGCTTTGGTTCCTACCTAAGATACCTGGGTTCTCACAAGTAGGCCAGGCCCTCCCTCCACTTTTGTTGTGAAGCACTCCCCTTTTTCATGTACCAGTCTTTGAAATTTAATGAAGCAATCTTTGAAAAAGGAATCTACATTTAAATCAACAGGCAGTTAAATCTTAATACCGTGTCTCACTCTGGAAAATTATAGGAGTAATTGACGACTGTTACTTGTTGAGCTTGAAGGGCTCTTCTGACTTTATAGAGTCAGTTGAATCTGCCCCATTCTTGCTCTAGACTTGCATAGCTGTTTTGTGGGCTTTGCACCTTTACACTTTTTTTTTTTTTTTTTGTATCATACCTGCACTCCCCGCTAGACCATACACTAGACCATACACAGGAGCCCTTGCTGGTTTCTTCACCACTTGAGCCCTAGGGCCTACTAAGTACTCAGTACCTAATCGGTGCTCACTAAGGATATGTTGCATTAAATTTGAGACTGACACAATATCAAAGACTTACTTCGTTCCTACAGATGTTTGGGATGGCGACAGGCTCTGGATTTGCACTGGAGAATAAAAACCCTTTATAGTCCCTGCCATTAGGGTGCTCATCAACTAACAAAATGTGCTGTTCTTATTTAATTAGCCTTTATGTATGATTTAAACATTTAGAAGTTTTTTTCCCCCTAATTGAAATCCTGTGCAGAGGGAGTAGTCTACTGTGTATATGAGGAAACTGAGGAACAGAGATCGAGTAACCTTTTCAGGTTCGAGGATTGCAACTTGCCTTGCTGTGACCTCCAAATGTATCTCCTGAAACCTGTGCAGCCTCCCAGCTCAGTAAACCACGTGACAATGACAGTCATATCTGTACCTAACCTGGCTTATCAGAAATTAAATCTACTTCTTCTGACTCGTGTGTTTGCATTGGAAAATGAGCAAGGAATTGGCTCTGAAATGAGCCTACTTCTGATTGAGTTTTGTACCTCATTAAGCCTTTTCTAGTTAGGCTCTTTCCTTTGAAATTCTCTTACCATTGCCAACATGTTCCATGGTGATAGTCGTGTGACCCAAGGGTCTATGTAATCAATGTTTTAGGAGTATTAGAGTAAGTTAATTATGTATGTATTTATTTGAAAGTCAGAATTAGAGACAGAGAGAGGGAGATCATTCATCCACTGGTTATTCCATAGATGGCTACAACAGCCAGAGTTGGGCTGGGCCAGGCTGAAGCCTGAGCCAGGAGCTTCATCTGAGGCTCCCACATAGGTACAGGGGCCCAAGTACTTGGGCCATCTACTGCTGCTTTCCCACGCACATTAACAGAAAGTTAAATGGGAAGTGGAGCAGCTAGGACTCGAACTGGTGACTACATGGGATGCTGGCACTGCAGATGGTGACTTAACCCACTACGCCACTATGCCGGCCCTTAGATTAAATTTAAAAACTCCTTGGAAAGCCAAGACACTTCGGCAAAAAAAAAAATGACCTAAATGAAAGATCTCTGTGAGTGAGATCCCAGCGGAAAGAATGAGCCATCAAAGAAGGAAATACCTTTCTCTGAAGGGAGGAGAAAACTTCCACTTTGACTATGGCTTTGTCTAAACAAGATCGGAGTTTGTGAACTCAAGAGGCTTCTATAGCCTTGGCAGCTCATGACAAGAGCCTTGCGTGATTACTGACGTCATAAATAAGAGTGTCAATTGTTAAATCAACAATGGGAGTCACTGCACCTGCCCCCCATGTAGGATCTCTGTCCTTAATGTGTTGTACTATGAGAATTAATGGTAAAACTAGTACTCAAACAGTACTTTATACTTTGTGTTTCTGTGTGGGTGCAAAGATACTAACTTGATCTTCTGTATATAAAGATAATTGAAAATGAATCTTGGCCGGCGCTGTTGCTCAATAGGCTAATCCTCTGCCTTGCGGCACTGGCACACCGGGTTCTAGTACTGGTGGGGGTGCCGGATTCTGTCCCGGTTGCCCCTCTTCCAGGCCAGCTCTCTGCTGTGGCCAGGGAGTGCAGTGGAGGATGGCCCAAGTGCTGGGGCCCTGCATCCCATGGGAGACCAGGAGAAGCACCTGGCTCCTGGCTTCGGATCAGCGCGGTGTGCCGGCTGTGGCGCGCCAGCTGTGGCGGCCATTGGAAGGTGAACCAACGGCAAAGGAAGACCTTTCTCTCTCTCTCTCTCTCTCTCTCTCTCACTCACTGTTCACTCTGCCTGTCAAAAAAAAAAAAAAAGAATCTTGATGAAGAATGGGTTGGGAGAAGGAGTGGGAGATGGGATAATTGTGGGTAGGAGGGAGATGATTAAGGGGCAAAAAGCTGCTATAATCCAAAAGTTGTACTTTGGAAATTTATATTTATTAAAAGTTGAAAAAATTATGCTAAAAAAACCTTTCCTTGGTATTTGAGTCTGCACAGTCTGAACGACTTCTCCTCTTACCACTCACTATTTAAGACCGTCTCTGGCCAAGCCACAGGTGTGTTCCTACCTGTACACCTTTGTAGGGGCTTTGTCTTCCTGCTGCAGTGCCTTTTGATACACATTTTGTCAGTTGACATTGAAAATGCTTCCTTTCCCTTTAGTTTTTGAAGTAAGCCTCACTTCCTGGTTTAGCCCTTCAGTCAAGTGTTAGCTTTGCTGCTATTTCATGCATGCTTCTTCTGTTTGCCTGGTGAAACTTTGACTTCTCGAGCAAAAGAACCAGCCCTGGTTTTCTTCTATGTCTCCCACAATGTGGAGTACTCAAGCCTGTGAACATTCAACTACTGGTGTAACTTTGCTTGTAAGTGTGTGCTTCTCGAGTAGATCTGAAAACCTCTGTGCTGTCCAACATTGTGGCATACTGGAGAAAGGTGGCTGGAGAAGACAGTCCTCCCTGTTAAAACAGGGGCACTTCAGGTCCCATTTGTGTTGCACATGACAGGTTATAATGTGCTGCTATGCACGTTAGCTCAATCTTCAGTTTTAAGGGAGAGACATCATTTAATCTTCATCAAGGAATGATAGCATTAGGGCTCAAAGAATTTGCTGCTGTGGCTGAGCTGGTGCCAGCTTATGGGGTTGTAGTGCATTGCCATGGGGAAGATATGAGCAGCCAGGCTGTAAGCTCCAGAGGGCAGGGCCCAAGAATGCGTATTGCACATCACTGTTGCAAGATTGGGGTTCTTGTGTCAGCTGCCCTCTGAATCATCCCATGCATGCACTTCTGTCTGAGACTGTTGGCACAATTGAGTTGGTCTCCTCCATTGCTAGGATTTCACTTCGCATTAGCTATTTATATCTATCCATTTATCATTTGTTATATCTCTGCACATATGCATAGAAAAATAAGACATTTGTAGTTATATGAAAGGAATCTAAAGTCTTAAATAACCTGTGATGGTTCACATTTTTGTTAGTGCCTCCTTAACTTTCTACTCTGTCAAGGTTGAGGGTTTGTATGTGTGGATTGCTGGATAACCATGTTGATATAAATGTCATGGTTGATAAAAGGCCCTAATCATCTTTGGAATCTATCCTTGGAAATTTATGAATACTTTTAAGATCAAATGTATTTCCATCCTTTTTTGTCTCATGTACTAAATTCCAGAAGAGGAAAACATTTCTGGAGTTATCTGATCACAAGTTAGGGCATTTAAAAATTTTACTGCTGTTATGTGGTCAGTGGTATAATTTCAATTGTCTACTCTTGACCCAGGCACAGTGAAATGCCAGAGAACCTCAGAGTGGGTCATTCACACTTCAGCTGACGACATCTTCCAGATCTGTATTTCACATATGTGGCTCTCTGACATTTCTCTGGGAGATATTAGATATTGGTCTGTGACATTCATCTTAAACATTTCCTTTGCTTTTGTTTTGTACAACTGAATGTCAAAGCCGTTTTAAGTATTATTAATAATTTAATATATTAAAAATAGATATGGATTGCTGCAGATAGTATTTTCCTTTCTTTGTAGAAACATACTATGTTTGTGTTCTTGATAGAATATAATCTATTTATAATCTATGGTTTGTAAAAACCTGTTTAGAAAAAAAATCATAATAGATTATTTCAGAGGTAACATACACATGAGATTTCTATGTTCATTTTGCCCTGACAAGAAATACTCAAGAAATGGGCATATTGATGTACTTGAGCCTGAGTTTACTGCCACTGTACCAAGTGATTTTGGTGCAGTGGACAGTTAGCCTAGGGTAAAGATATTTACTATGGAAATTACAAAACATTAAAGAAGGCAATAGAAGAGGACACACACATAATGGAAGAATATTCCATGTTTGTGGATTAAAGAATTAATATCATCATAATGTCCATACTACTGAAGGCAATTTACAGATTCAATGTGCTCCCATTCAAAATACCAATGACATTCTCAGATCTAGGAAAAGCAATGCTAAAATTCATATGGAAACACAAGAGACCCCAAATAGCTAAAGCAATTTTATATAGCCAAAACAAAGCTGGAGGCATCACAATACCAGATTTCAAGACATACTACAGAGCAGTTATAATCAAAACATCCTGGTACTGGCAGAAAAATAGACATGTAGACCAATGGAGCAGAATAGAAACACCAGAAATCAATCCACACATCTACAACCCACTTATCTTTGACAAAGGAGTTAAATCAATCCCTAGAGTATGGACAGTCTCTTCAACAAATGGTGCTGGGTAAATTGGATCTGTGTGCAGAAGTGTGAAACAAAAAGAACCCTGCCTTAACACATTATAAAAAAAATCAACTCAAAATGGACCAGTCATCTGAGTCTATGACCTGATACCATCAAATTACTAGAAGTGAACATTGGGGGAAACTCTGCAAGAAATTGGCACAGGCAAAGACTTCTTGGAAAAGACCCCAGAAGCACAGGCCATCAAAACCAAAATAGACAAATGGGGTTACACAAAGCTGAGAAACTTCTGCACTGCCAAAGAATCACTCAGCAAAGTGATGAGGTAGTCGACAGAGAGGAGAAAATTTTTGCAAACTATGCAACTGATATAAAGGATTAATATCCAGAATCTATAGAGAGCTCAGTAAACTCAGCGAAACAGTCCAGTTAAGAAAAGGGCAAAGACTTGATGGGCCAGCAGTGTGGCTCACTTGGTTAATTCTACGCCTGCGGTGCTGGCATCCTGTATGGGCCCTGGGTTCTAGTCCTGGTTGCTCCTCTTCCAGTCCAGTTCTCTGCTGTGGCCCAGGAGGGCAGTGGAGGATGGCCCAAGTGCTTGGGTCCCTGAACCCGTGTAGGAGACCAGGAGGAAACACCTGGTTCCTGGCTTCGGATCAGCGCAGCGCCAGCTGTGGCAGCCATTTGGGGAGTGAACCAATGAAAGGAAGACCATTCTCTCTGTCTCTCTGTCTCTCACTGTCTGTAACTCTACCTGTCAAATTAAAAAAAAAGGGGGGAAAGACTTGAAAAAGCATTTTTCAAAAGAGGAAATTCAAATGGCCAACAGACACTTGAAAAAAATGTTCATGATCACTAGCCATCAGAGAAATGCAAATAAAAACCACAGTGAGGTTTCACCTTGCCCCAGTTAGAATGACTGTCATATAGAAACCAACAAACAATAAATGCTGGTGAGATGTGGGGAAAAATGTGCCTTAATCCACAGTTGCTGGGAATGTAAATTAGCAAAGCCATTGTGGAAGACAGTATGGAGATACCTCAGAAATCTGAAAATAAATCTACCAGTTGACCCAGCAATCCTACTCCTGGGAATTTAAACAAAATAAAATCAAATCAGCATATTAGAGTTATCTGTAACCCCAAGTTTATTGCAGCTCAATTCACAGTAGCTAAGATATGAAATCAACTCAGATATCTATCAACTGATGACTGGATAAAGAAATCATGGTGTATATATACTATGGAATACTACTCAGCCATGAAAAAGAATGAAATCCTGTCTTTGGAACAAAATGGATGCAACTAGAAACCATTGTACTTAGTGAAATAAGCCATTCCCAAAAAGACAAATACCATATGTTTTCCCTGATCTGGGATAACTAATAGAGTACCAAAAATGCAGTGTTTAGGAGTGAAATTGACATATTGAGCGTCCATGGTTGTTTATAGCCTTTGTCTACTGCTGAGGAGCAGTGTTTTTTCCTTCTTAGTGTTTGTTAAACTCTTACTGTAGGGTTAATCTTACGAGAATAAAATAAACTGAAAGTAGATCATTGTAAAAATTGAGAGAGGGAATAGGAGTGGAAGGAAGAGGAAGAGTAGGAGCGTGGGTGGGAGGAAGGAGAAGGTAGGAAGTATAACCACGTTCCTAAATCTGTATACATAAACTACATGAAATTCGTATACCTTAAATAACATTTAAAACAAGACCAAAAAATTGTTTAAAGTTACATTTGTTTCTGTAATTAAATAATGATGAGAGTAGTGGTATATAAAAATATCTAAATACAAATAAACTGTACATGTTTTAAATGGTTAATTTCATGCTATGTGAATCATATTTTAATAAGGCTTTTGTTTTAAAAATAAAGGATAGTTCCTGTTTGTATAGCATGTGTAAAAATATGAAAATAAACTTGAATAGAAATAGCTTTAAAATAAAAAGTTGTCTAAGGGAGCCACTTGCCTGAGATTTTTCAGTTCAACCAGAGAACAGTATTGAGGCCAGCTTTTCACAGATGAGTTCAGTGCCCAGTGATGCACCTGATCCTCTGAGACTGTGGCATCAATGAGGGTGTGGATGCAGGCATCTAGTCCCTGTGCTGTTGCAAGCTGGGGAATAGTTTGGAAAGATAAAATTTTACAAAATGTGAAAAAAATTAAATCCAAGCTCTATGGTATTTTTGTTAGCAAAATGAGAGATTAGAGGAGGAGAGAGTGAATAGTAGAGGCCGAGAAGCCGGGAGGTCTGTGGGACATGGTTTCATTTTACATGACCTTTTAAAAAATCAGGGTATAAGCCCTTAAGTTCCTGGTAGAGGTGGCTGGGGAAAATATTTCAGTGATATGGATATTAAATTAGTCACTGTATGCTCTTGATAATATTTCCTTATGTTTTAAAGATTTTATTTATTTTTTAAAGATTTATTTATTTATTTGAAAGGCAGAGTTACAGAGAGGCAGAGGCAAAGGGAAAGAGAGAGGTCTTCCATCTACTGGTTCACTCCCAGAAGTTTCTTCCAGGTCTCCCACATGGGTGCAGGGGCCCAAAGAATTGGACCATCTTTCACTGCTTTCCCAGGCCATAACAGAGAGCTGAATCAGAAGTGGAGCAGCCAGGCTCGAACCAGTGCCCATATGGGATGCCAGCACTTTAGATGTTGGTTTTACTTGCTACGCCACAGTGCTGGCCTCTTATTTATTTAGTTGACAAGTAGAATCACAGACAGAGCCAGGGAGAGACAGGGAGGTTTTTCATCTACTGGTTCACTCTCCAAATGGCCACAGTGGCCGGAGCTGGCCCTATCTGAAGCCAGGAGCCAGGAGCTTCTTTGGGGTTTCCCACGTGAGTGCAGAGGCCCAAGCACTTGGGCCATCTTCTGCTGCTTTTCCAGACAATAGTAGAAAGCTGGGTCAAAAGAGGAGCAGCTGGGATATGTACTGGTGCCCATGTAGAATGCTGGTGACTCAGGCAGAAGCTTAGCCCACTACGCCACTTCCTTATGTATTTTTAAAATCTGAAGTTGTTTAACAAAATTTACAAAACACAAACACAATAGTTCCTTTAATGCTGCTGCTTCTTTTTTTTTTTTTTTTTTTTTTTTTTTTTTTTTTTTTTTTTTTTTTGACAGGCAGAGTGGATAGTGAGAGAGAGAGAGAGAGAAAGGTCTTCCTTTTGCTGTTGGTTCACCCTCCAATGGCCGCCATGGCTGGCTCACTGTGGACAGCGCACCGCGCTGATCCAAAGGCAGGAGCCAGGTGCTTCTCCTGGTCTCCCATGGGGTGCAGGGCCCAAAGGCAGGAGCCAGGTGCTTCTCCTGGTCTCCCATGGGGTGCAGGGCCCTAGCACTTGGGCCATCCTCCACTGCACTCCCTGGCCACAGCAGAGAGCTGGCCTGGAAGAGGGGCAACCAGGACAGAATCCGGCGCCCCAACCGGGACTAGAACCCAGTGTGCTGGCGCTGCTAGATGGAGGATTAGCCTATTGAGCCGCGGCACTGGCCCCTTCAATGCTTCTTAAATTGATGGATTCTGTTTTGAAAACATTTGTCTGTTTTTGAAGTTGTAACGTTTGTTTGAAAGAAATTAGAAAATGATAGTTTTAGGTATGTCTTCGTGTGTTCCACAGATTTAACAAAGCTTTCCGTTTTCAAAGGAAAGTGATAAAAACAAAACAAGATCTCACATTTACCTTTGCTTTTAGCTTCCAGGTTGTGTAGCGCTACCCAGGCTGCTTCTTGTGTTCTCTGTGTTCTGGCACTTGAAGCCTCTTACCAATATTCCCTACATTTTTATCTGCACCAGCACTGTTTGTAATACATTTATTATAGTTGTTTCTAGATAATGTAATTAAAGGGCAGAGGAATTTAGAGAACCTGTCTAGTTGAATTTGTGGGTAGGAGAGAGCTCCATCTCGGGCTGCTATGAGGTTCTATTTTGTGTCTTCTGTGGTGTTGTATATCAGTTATCCCAGTTGGTTCACTATTTGTAACAGAACCTGTTTCATTCTCACTTGGCTATTCTGCTGACAACTAATTCTCACCTGCTTAAATATTCATGTCATTTTTCTTGGTACAGCAGCTATCTCTGTGATGACCTATTGTTTCCTGAGAACCTATTCTCTTTAATATATTCATATAATGAAGAAGCCAAACATGACTTCAAATAAGTCAATTTGCATTTTATTTATTTATCTTAACCATTTTGAGGGTTTATAAGTGAGTTTAGCAGTTCCCAGAGCAGACCAATACACTGTTGTACTCCATCCAGAATTTGTTTTGTTCACAGTGGTGTTCATGGGAACAGCATTTTTCCCTGAGATTCTTCTATCTGAATGAGCCATCATTTTGAGTACTTCCTCTTATTGAACTCATTATTTATTTGCATGCAGGTTACTGTGTTGGATTTGTTTCATTCGTAGCTCACATGAAAGAAGAATCAAAGTAAGGAATATAATGCACAGATATTAATGTTAATAGCATTACAGATCACTCATTGTATAATTTGTAGTTCTTTGTATTTTCCAATTAGTTCACATTCCTATTAGAAAAGAAAATGATAATGATTAAAACACCTGACTAAGTGATTATGATGAGCTACATTTCTGGCTGCTACCATTGTTGTAGAAACTGGAAAGTAAAAAGAATATGCTTTATTTGTTGGACAATGAGCAATTGAGTGAAGTTTTATTTGTCTGGTGGTGTTGAATAGAGAGTCCACCTGAATAAATTTCATATGACTCATGCCTGCCTTGTGCAAACTGAAATTTTAGTTTCCATGCATAAAATGAAGACCTTATTTTAGCAATATTGCATCTTTTAAACATTTATTATGATTAAATGCAATATGCTAAATTGAGCTTGACCTTTTCCTGGAATCAGAATTGTTTCTGTGGCCTTCAGTTATTGCACTTCTGACTTTTCCTGTGCTAGTGGCTGCCGCTGCAGCAGCATTCAGTTTTGCTTTTTTTTTTTAATTTTAAGATTTTATTTATTTATTTGACAGGTAGAGTTACAGACAGAGAAAGAGAGAGAAAGGTCTTCCTTCAGTTGATTCACTCCCCAAATGCGCACAACGGCCAGAGTATGCCGATCTGAAGGCAGGAGCCAGGTGCTTCTTCCTGGTTTCCCATGCGGGTGCAGGGGCCCAAGCACTTGGGCCATCTTCTACTGCTATCCCAGGCCACAGCAGAGAGCTGGACTGGAAGAGGAGCAACCGGGACTAGAACACAGTACCCATATGAGATGACGGCGCTGTAGGTGGAGGGTTAACCTAGTAAGCCACGGCGCCGGCCCCAACGGCATTCAGTTTTAATCTTGCTGCTTAGAGAAAATAAATAACACATACAATTTTATGTGGGTAGACTTTCTAAATTCTGAAGGTTTGCTTGAAAGCATTCTTCCTGGGATGAAAATTAGGTCATTATCTTCCCCATCATCCAGGAGAGTATGTGCTATAATTTGTATTTTTGTAAGTTTTGATAACTGGTGACCCATGAGAGAGATTTGTTCTTGCTTCTGTGTTTTTATTTGTGATGGCAAAGTTTATATTGAGCATTAGTAAGCTTTGGAATTTGATTTTCCTGGATATAAATTCCATGAACACAACGTGGGCAAGTCCACTCAACTTCTCCAAATTTGTTTCTTCATCCATGTAATAAAGATAAGTGTACTTTCATCAAGGAGTTGTGAGGATTGAATGAAGGATTCATTATGTGGTGTGCCTCACACAGTACCTGCGCGTAGTTAGTGCTCAGTAAATGCATCAGTAATGACAGCCATAATAATTGTAGATTTTATTCTTAATTGGACCTTTATAGGCACTTGCCACTTCTTAGTTTCCTTGTTCAAATTATCCTTGACCGATTTGGAAGGTGAAGTTGAGTAAGCTTTGGGAAGACTTTTTATGAAGTATTTAATATTTTTATTCATTGATTATGAATGTATACTCACATTCTCACAAGATGGCACAACCAGAGAATGTGTATACATGGCAAAAGATCTTGATCCCTCTACTACATCTTAATATTTTTTTTAAAATTGGAGGGGCAAAACTGGGAGGGACAGAGAAAAGTAGCCTGGCGGGGGATGGGGGTGGGGAAGGAGAGAGTGTGCAAAAAGAGAAGGGAGGGAAAAAGAGAGGGTGGCAGAGAGGCAGTGTTGGAGGGAGGGAGGATGGTGGGGGGAGAGAGAGAGAGAGAGACAGAGACAGAGAGACAGTGACAGTCAGTATATGCTCCTCTAACAAATGCCCACAATGACCAGGCTGAACCAAGCTGAATCTGGGAGCAGGGAACTCGATCCATGTCTCTCACATGGGTGGCAGGAGCATGAACCATCACAGCTCTCTCAGGCTCAGGCAGCTGCAGTCAGGAACAGGAACCAGGTATTGAACCCGAGTACTTTGATGTGGAACATGAATGTACTAACTGCTGGTTCAAATGCCCGCTCTCATTATAACTTTGAAAGTGGTTTTTTGCAAACTATCTGGAAAAGTTCTATGAGGTTAAAAATATGTCTGTGTAAGACAACAAGATGAGATTATATCATGGCTTTTTAGGAAATTCTACATATTTTAAATAGAATTTTTAGTTATTCTATGCTTTTCTGTATTTAAGGGATATGTAACTTGCCACTGATTGGTACTAACTGGATTAAACCTGGCCCAACAGGTTACATAACTTAACGCTGATAATGGAAATAATTTTGGAAAACATTGTCACCATTGTTTTCTAGTCTCTGCTCACCATCTTTTGTTTAGCTTTTATAACTTTTGTTTGTTAAGGATTTTTTTATTTATTTGAAAAGCAGAGTTATAGAGAAGCAGAGGCAGAGAGAGAGAGGTCTTTCATTTGTTGGTTCATTCCCCACATAGCCACAACGGCTGGAGTTGGGCCAATCTGAAACCAGGAGCCAAGAGCTGCTCTGGTTCCCACGTGGGTACAGGGGCCCAAGAACTTGAACCATCTTCTGCTGCTTTCTCGGGCCATAGCAGAGAGCTGGACCAGAAGTGGAGCAGCCAGAACTCGAACCGGTGCCCCTTTGGGGTGCTGGCGCTGAAGGCCACAGTGCTTACCCCACTTTTATGGCTTTTAAACTCTTAGTATAGTTATGAACCAACAGCTGTTATACAGTCTATTGATATAAATACTCTTACTACAATCTTTTATTTATGTGAAATTGCCTTGAAGTAGCTGAAAGCTTTATAACGAGATTCAGTTACTCATTATTGTTTTTAATCATCTGGAGGGCGTTTTCTATGTTTTGAGTGTCCATGGGTGGGCTCTTAATACTCAGAGTTTTGGAAACAGAAATGAACAGGGTGGGATGCCTACTGAATGCCAAATTTTAAAGCAGTTGCTCAGTGAGAAGATCCTGAAAATGAAGTGTGGCCAATGAATTTCTCAGAGAAATAGTTGTTTGGCAAATGAGTGTTTTTCTTTTGGCCATTAATGGGAATATTTGAAGCCCTTTCCTTATTTCTTTAACAGGATATCAAATGCCCAATTTAACTTTAAAAGTGATGGGAGTGACTTGTACAAAGATCAGTCATACATCTGTATAGCAAGGGACTTGTTACATTGCTGAGGTATGCAGGGAAGTTCTCTAAATACTTTGAGAGTGCTGTGTGTTTTATTGGGAGAGGGTGGAGGCATGGGCATGATGGCTATGTCATTTCTTTTAATTGTATTTTTTGATTTTTTTTTAAGATTTATTTATTTATTTGAAAGTCAGAGTTACACAGAGAAGGAGAGGCAGAGAGAAAGAGAGAGAGGTCTTCTATTCGATGGTTCACTCCCTAATTGGTTGCAATGCCGGAGCTGCGCCAATCCGAAGCCAAGAGCCAGGAGCTTCTTCCATGTCTCCCATGTGGGTGCAAGGGCCCAAGGACTTGAGCCATCTTCTACTGCTTTCCTAGGCCATAGCAGAGAGCTGGATCAGAAGTGGAACAGCCGGGTCTCAAACCGGTGCCCATATGGGATGCCAGCGCTTCAGGCCAGGGCATTAACCCGCTGTGCCACAGCACTGGGCCCCTTGTGATGCTTTTTTATAAGTGATCATATCTCATTCCTTTATTATGTTTTCTCTTCCTATCCTGTTTTTTTTATGTTAATATAGAAAATAGGTAACAAAGGTTGTTAAAATTCTATAAGTATGCATAGTTTAGGACCATAGACCTGAAGGGGGAATGCTGTGATGAACTACAATATAGGTGTTAGCAAAACCCCCAGATCTTCCTCCATATTCTAAATACAGCACCTGTTTGTTTTAAAAAGCCAGAAAATGCAAACAATAAGAAGGTCACTAAGTTATACCTAGAAGAGGCCATTGTTTTCTTCTTTTAGCTAGAAAAAGAGAAACCACTGGAAAAATCTTAGCCAGAGGGATTTAATGTAGGGAGTTCTTTAGGGAGGGAAGATAATCAATAACTGATCCTACTTTGAAGAGATCAGGAGGTGCCAAAATGCCAGGTAGATGCTGACTGACATCTCAGCCACCTGGGAGGTGTCTAGGAGCTTTCCCCAGACGCCTCACAAACCCCAGTCCCACACTTGTCACCACTTGTGCTGGCTTCTGCAGGCTACTGTACGTTCTCTCCAGTTGTCTGACTTCCACAGGAGTGCTATTGTCCAGAGGCTAAACTGAAATCCTGCTGGCAAGAAATCTGGGAAATACAGTTTTGAGCTTTCAGCCACTGTGACAGAGCTTGACAGGACAGGACTGATGTTGACATGTGCTATCAGTAGGTGACCTTCAGCACAAGGTGCTCCCTAGTTCTCTGCTCGAGATCTGTGCACACGCTACTTACAGCCTGACGCTTAATCAGAACTCTAAGTGCTAATTTGCTTTTTATCAAATACACATCTTTTTGAGCTATTATACACACACACACATATAGTTAAAGGAATATACTCATTTTTTGTGTGGAAGCTGTTCTTATCAACTATTTCAATAAATTGGATGGATTTTGAATGGGTTCTTATAATTCCATTGTGGATTTTTTTTTTTTTTGACAGAGTGGACAGTGAGAGAAAGAGACAGAGATAAAGGTCTTCCTTTACCGTTGGTTCACCCTCCAATGGCTGCTGCGGCCTGCTTGCTGCAGCCGGCCACCACACTGATCCAAAGCCAGGAGCCAGGTACTTCTCCTGGTCTCCCATGCAGGCGTAGAGCCCAAGGACTTGGGCCATTCTCCACTGCACTCCCTGGCCACAGCAGAGAGCTGGCCTGGAAGAGGGGCAACCGGGACAGAATCCGGTGCCCCGACCGGGACTAGAACCCGGTGTGCCAGCGCTGCAGGCAGAGGATTAGCCTAGTGAGCTGCAGCACCAGCCTCCACTGTGGATTCTTTTAATACAGTCAGTCATTTAGATGGTTTCCAACTTTTGGCTATTACATCAGTGCTTTATCAGAAATCCTTGTGGCTGAATCTTTGTATATACTGTTTTTCCTCTGGGAATATTTAGAGGAATGTGATAACTGATTCAAATGTCATGGTGGGTGACACCTTTTTTTGGATGATATATTCTGCTATGCTCCATTTTCTTTTTGCTTACTCCCATTTCTCAGCTCAGATAAGTAGATGCCATAAACTGGCCTCTCGCATCACTGCATCCCACCCCTATATCATACAAGATGCTTGGACCTTTATTCATATTTGCATCTTTGCATCTTACTTGGTTATAAAAGTATGGAATTTGGCTGGGGCTGATGCTGTGGCATAGTGAGTTAAGCCTCTGCCTGTGGTGCTGACACCCCCTGTGGGCACCGGTTTGAGTCCTGGCTTCTCCAGTTCAGATCCAGCCATATGATAGTGGCCCAGAAAAGCACCTGGGTGCTTGGGCACGTGCACACACATAGTAGACCCAGAGGAAGCTCCTGGCTTTGGCCCAGCTCTGGCAGTTGCAGCCATTTGGGGAGTGAACCAGTGAGTAGAAGGCCCCTCTTTCTGTCCCTCCCTCTCTCTGTAACTCTGCCTCTCAAATAAATAAATAAATCTTTAAAAAATTATTTGGCTGTGACGCAATTGACCATTGGCTGTAACTAGCTACAAAATACTGAATATTTATAAGCATTCTATTAGAATTAAGAATCAATTAGGGCCTGCACTGCGGCTCACTAGGCTAATCCTCCGCCTTGCGGCGCCAGCACACCGGGTTCTAGTCCCAGTCGGGGCACCGGATTCTTCTCTTCCAGGCCAGCTCTCTGCTGTGGCCAGGGAGTGCAGTGGAGGATGGCCCAAGTCTTTGGGCCCTGCACCCCATGGGAGACCAGGAGAAGCACCTGGCTCCTGCCTTTGGATCAGCGCAGTGTGCCGGCTGCAGTGCACCAGCCATGCCGGCCATTGGAGGGTGAACCAATGGCAAAGGAAGACTTTTCTCTCTGTCTCTCTCTCTCACTGTCCACTCTGCCTGTCAAAAAAAAAAAAAAAAGTCAATTAGAAATTATTTTCAAGCATAATTAAACCTTGATGAATGATAAGGTGGTTGTTTGGTTAAGATGCCACTCCATCCCACAATGGAGTGCTTATGTTCGAGTCCTGGTTCTTCTCCTGATTCCAGGTTCCTGCTAATGAGCACCCCGGGGGGGCAGAAGGTGATGGCTCAAGTAGTTGGGTCTCTGTCACGTGGGAAACCTGGGTGGAATTTTGGGCTCCTGGCTTTGGCTTGGCCCAATACTAGCTGCTGGGCATTTGGGAAGTGATCCAGTGGATAGATGATCTGTGTGTGTCTGTATGCCTTTTGAATAAAAATATATAAAAAGTTCTAAAAAATCAGCCTTAATGGTAGTTGAGTAATTGTCATTACGTTAATGGCATTTGTAACATTTAGGGAACCTAAATGAACTATGAATTTTCTTGACTTTCTGAGAACTATGTTGATATTTTCACTTCACTGATTTGGTTAAATGATACTGCCCTGATGTTGTGTTTATGATGAAAGTGTGTTTTTACCAATATGGCCTGTTATGTTTTTCTTTGAGTGATAGCAGAGGACAAAAGGATTATTGAAGCTGCAAAAGAGAGGGATTTTTAGGCAAGGAAAGAAGTCACCTATTAATTGTCTTTAAAAATGTTAAGGATTCATATCTATTCAAGAATTAATATTGCTTTTCTATTACTTAATAGAATGAGACAAATTATTTTTTAACAAAATTGACTCAGACTTTATTATTTTATTTTCTTTGAAATAGAGACACCTGTAATAGAGCTGGGACATACTGAAGCCAAGAGCCCAGAGCTCAGTCTGGGCCTCTGGTGTGGATGGCAGGTTCTAAATTACTTGTTCCATCACCTGCTGCTTCCCAGAGTGTGCTTTAGCAAGAAGCTGAATTATAAATGGAGCTAGGGCTTGAATTCAGACACTCCAGTATGGGGTGCGATGCCTTAAACTCTGTGCCAAATGCCTACCATTATTCAGAATTTAAATTAGGAAATTACTAAAGTTGATGATTGTTATAATTACGTTATGAGTGAACGCAGATATTTCAGGTAATATTTGATGGAAATAACATTAATCATGAAGTAAACACCACTTTTAAACAGCTTTCTAGGCTGTTTGCCCAGAGGAAGAAGGGACAGTGTTGATAATTCTCTTAAATCCTTATACGCATAGATCTAAAAGTTATTGCACTAGAACAAAATTTTATTTCATTTTTCATGAGTTTTTGACACTGCTCTGTGCCCTAGACACATATCGAGAGAGCAAATATGTGTAATATATGGTAGCATATGACAGATGTTAACCATGTGAAAGCAGGAGTTCAGAGAATTTGGTGGCCATGATTCATCACAGGGAAACTTCACTGTGAAAGTGGTATAGGAAGTGAACGTTGTTGATGTAGAGATGAGCAGTGGTGCTAGGTACACCTGACATTTCAGGCTGTGCCAATAGAAAGGTACTGTATTCCAAGAATCTGATTCCCATCACAGATATCATAGGCCTGTTTACACTCAGTGATAGTTTTCAGGTAATCCATCTACGCCAGCCACTCTAGCTCCATGATATTTTCCAATATACCAAACAGTTTCCTATCTTGACATCTTGTCAGTTTTTATTCCTTCTGCCCGCAGTGCTCATCCTCTGGATATCCTTGTGCTTGAGGCTTTGAGCCTTTGCCGCAGTGGCACTGTCAGGAAGAGGTTACCCTTTCCACCTATTTAGAATAGCAACTTCCTTTACCCACCCCTCATTTACCATGCCATAGCACTGCTCAGTAAATATTGAATATTTGTATTATATTTAATTACTAAGCTTATTTTCATCTATCTCTTTCCTCCACCCCCTGCCATCTTAGTCCTTCATAAGAGTTTCAGGATGGGGGCTGGCACTGTGGGGCAGTGGGTTAACACCCATACGGGTGCTGGTTCGAGACCTGGCTGCTCCACTTCCTGTCCAGCTCTCTGCTATGGCCCAGGAAAGCAGCAGCAGATGGCCCAAGTCCTTGGGCCCCTGCACCCATGTGGGAGACCTGGAAGAAGCTCCTGGCTCCTGGCTTTGGATCGGCACAGCTCCGGCCGTTGCAGCCATCTGGGGAGTGAACCAGCGGATGGAAGACCTCTCTCTGCCTCTCTCTCTCTCTGCCTCTCCTCTCTCTGTGTAACTCTGTCTTTCAAATAAATAAATCTTAAAAAAAAAAAAAAAGAGTTTCAGGATGGTGGAGAAATTTCTCTTCTAGATGTTTTAAGTTCACAGACACATTGCAGATGCCTGAACCATCATCTTGGTACATGGAAGTCACTCAGATATTTGTTGAATGCATAAGTACATGAAACTGAGAGTGACTCTGGCCTTCCTACCATTAGAAGGCTTCAGGGACGGTGATTATGAATTAACTAAAGGTAGGAGAAAAAAACCTTTATTATTTTTTGGAAGGTGGTGGTGAGTATTGTGGCTCTGTTTTAGACTTTGGACTTCATTTGGGGTATTGGAGCAGCGCATTACAATAGGCAGCATTGGAGGGGAGTACAAATGGGACATCCAGACTGATTTGGGAATCATTGAAGTCATGACCAAGAGTCAGAGTCTCATTTAAAGGGAGGCCAAGGATGGAACCCTGAGGGGAGTCACTGCATAGCAGGGACAGTGGGTCCTAGGAAAAACTGTCACACAGTGGTGAGAGGGGTAGGAAGAAATCCAGAGGAAATTGCAGTCATCAAGTATATGGAAAAGGACCGTGCTCATAATGTAAAATCGTGCAGCAGTCAAGTAAGAAAGTAAATAATTCAACCAGCATGTTTGGTGGTTATGAGGTCATTGATGACTTCTGTTGCACTTGTGTGATGAGGAATTGGTACTGGAAAAGACCCAGAGGCCTGAAGACACTACTCTTCTGTGTGGTTGCTCATGTGGTGCGAGGCCTGCACAGCTCAGTCACATCATCCGCGTGCATTACGTAGAGTAACATCCAGCAGTAACGTGGCGTTCTTTAGCAAAACCAGGATGTTAACTCAGAGTTTCTAGCAAGTAGAAGAGAAGTCTCTTGAAAAGGAAAGCAAGATGCCTTTTCTGTTTTGCACAAAGGGGCTACTTGGTCAGTGTCCATTCAGTGGCCCCAGTGGAGAAAATGCCACAAACATCTGTTGAGACTGAGTTTTGACATATAAGAAAGAGGAAAGAACTTGTAGAACAGGTCCTTGGTAAAATAGGTTAGGTGGGAAGGAGGCAAAAGAAGAGAGCAGTAAGGAAAGTGTTAGAACGTAGATTGAATATCTGTTGTTGGAGATTCTTGAACCTGGAAGTGCTTCATATTTCAGAGTTGGGAGTTTTACAGTATTTGCATAGACGTACTATTTGATTATCCCTAATCCCAAAACCTGAAATCTGAAATACTTGCTCACAGCGTTTCAGGCTTTGAGCGTTTTGAATTTCAGATTTTGGACTTGAGATGCTTAACCTGTATTTAGGTGCGGTGTGCTCAGGGTATGGGAATGGAAAGCACAGGAGTAACAGGACAACGGTGCAAAAGGGATGGGTGGATCCGTGATGGACTGGGTGTGATTGGGAACAAAAGGCCAAAAATGATGTCAACACTGCAAGAGTGGGAGCTGAGGCTTCGTTTATTCACACAGACAAAGGTGTCACTTCTCTGGAAATTAAAATTTTGTTTAGCAGTGCTTAGCTTGAGATGGCTGGAGAATGTTAAGAATTTCTGGTTGTGGGTGGGAGGGACGTTATGGGGGGGAAGCCATTGGAATCCATAAGCTGTACTTTGGAAATTTATATTCATTAAATAAAAGTTAAAAAAAAGTCATAAAAAAAAGAATTTCTGGTACATGGGTGGACTTTTTGAATAAAGTTAAAGGAGAAGAATCAGTTTGGTCAGCTTTTAGCTGAAGTTGTGGAAGGGTGACAGAGATGCACACTCAGCTCCTGGGGCGCCCCGGTCAGACTTGCTATTTCTGTAGGGATTGTAACATGTGCCAGGCACCCTGCAGCCCTGATGCCTGTGAATTGTAGAGCTGGAGGTCAGCCAGATGCAGTCTCTGCCCAGAGGCCCAGACTTAACCCATATTCCATTCTGCTTCCGTCTCTGGGTGTCCTAGTGATTAGGAAGTCAATATGCTGGACATGAGAAGACAAATACAGCGTGTTCCCCCTTATTTGTGGCAGTTAAAATTAAAAAAAAATCAAAAGCAACAAAAGGAAATGCCTATGTATATCAGTTTTGCTGCAAATACTGTTTGTCATGCTTTGTTTCAAATCTTTGTCAAGTTGTTAAAGTGACATACTACTATAGTTTTAAGGACCTGTATTTTAAAATTTACTATATATGAGTGAAATTCACATATTTTAATTCATATTGTTTATAGGCCTTTCATATATTCCTGTTTAACTATGGCCTTTTTACATTGTATTTCTTGCTCTTTAATTAGCAGAGCATTAACCCTTTAACTATAATGTACATCAACAATGTTACCTCAAAAAATAAAAAGAAAGCTGGCAAACGTGTACTCCACTTTCACAGCCTTTGTTTTAAGTTCATTACTTCAAAGATTGCTTGGTCCACCTCGGTCGTATAGCAGCAGATGTTTCCTGCTATCTGTTCTTTTTCTAAAAGACCTAAAGTATTGTTTAAAGCCATCTGTTGATATTTTAAGAAATAGCAAATATCTTGCTACCCTCTTTTTTCTCAACAGCGTATTCCCACACTTTTGATTTTTCCCTATGTATTGTGTGTCCCCCGACTTCACTGAGAAGCAGTGAGATACATACAGCCTGAGCGCTGGCTGATCAGTTTCAACTGTTTCACACAGGCAGATGAGGTGCCTTCAGTTCACTGTTTATACTTTCATGAGAGACTAATGTTAGCCATGGGAGTTTATATGTTAATAAAATAACATCGGTATCCATGGCCAGGACTTTACTAAGTTCTCTATTTGGTATATCCCAAGTATTAATAGATCTAAAAAGAGACATAAACCCAACACAATAATATTGGGGGACTTAAATACCCCACTTTTTTTACTGGGCAGATCAACCAGATGAAAAAACAGAGGTAGTCTGTGACCAAATAGACCTAACAGATATTTACAGAACATTCCATCCCATAGCTGCAGATTATGTATTCTCATTGAATATTCCCTAGGATAGATCATATACTAGGCCATAAAACAAATCTCAACAAATTAAAAAAAATTAAAGTCATATCTTGTCTCTTTTGACCCTAATGAAATAAAGCTGGAAAATAACAATAAAAGAAACTCTGGAGAGGCTGATGCTGTGGTGTAGCAGGTAAAGCTGTTCCCTGCAGTACCAGCATGTCCTGGCTGCTCTACTTCTGATCCAGCTCTCTGCTGTGGCCTGGGGAAGCAGTGGAAGATGGTCCAAGTGCTTGGGCCCCTGCCCCCACGTGGGAGCCTGGAAGAAGCTCCTGGCTTCAGATGGGTGCAACTCCAGCTGTTGCGGCCATTTGGGGAGTGAACCAGTGGATATAAGACTTCCCTCTCTCTGCCTCTGCCTCTCTGTAACTGTCTTTCAAATAAATAAATAAATCTTAAAAAAAACTAATGAAAATGGAAACAGCATATTAAAACTGGTAAGATACAGCAAAAATGAAGAGGAAAGTTTATAGAAGTGAGTGCCTACATCTGAAAAAAAAAAAAGATATCACACGGATAATCTAAGAATGCATCTTAAGGACCTAGAAAATTTAAAATATATGTTTTAAAGATTTACTTTATTTATTTGAAAAACAGAGTTACAGAGAGAGGTAGAGAGAGAGAGGTCTTCATCTGCTGGTTCACTCCCCGGATGGCTGCAAAGGCCAGAGCTGCGTCAATCCGAAGCCAGGGGCCAGGAGCTTCTTCCAGGCCTCCCATGAGGGTGCAGGGGCCCAAGGACTTCGGCCATTCTCCACTGCTATCCCAGGCTATAGTAGAGAGCTAGATCAGAAAAGGAGCAGCTAGGACTAGAACCAGCACCCATATGGGATGCCGGCGCTTCAGGCCAGGGCGTTAACTCACTGTGCCACAGAGTTGGCCCCTAAAGATTTTTTAAAATTAATTTTCTTGGTATCCTACTTCCCCCCTCCTCTACCTCTTATATAAGATATATAGATGTCTACATAGATGATTTATAACTTCATGACAAGTGGCGTTATAGTTGGCATAATTTCATAAATATTTTCCTGAAGGTTTAAACATGTAGGGCCACAGTTTAATTCAAAAACGTGTAGAAAAAGGAGAAACTCAACAACATTCTATTTTCAGATTACATGCAAAGAGAAAATTCATCTAAACAGCCCTTCATAAGGTTGTGTAGCAGTGCTTCATACTCCCGGGATTGGCAGTAGTGAAAGGACAGGAGAGATGTTACCCAGAATAGATAATGGTGCTCTTCCCAAATGTGTGATAAACATGGTACAGATGCTTTCAAAAGCAATCATGATATTTAGACTAATGACACAGAATGGAAGATCAGCAAAGTAGATGTGAGTGGAGAAAAATGTATGGTAACAATTATGTCTCCATCTGTTGTGCTGATAATGCGATATGATATTGTACATCCCATCACACATAGCCTTTTAACTGCTTTAGAAACTGAGCACAGAAAAGTAGGTGAAGCCTCTAAAGACCTTTGGTCCAGCTTGTGCTCTTTGTATGCGGAGGTTAGAATTAATGGACAATAGAGGTTCTCAGCTTGCTTGATTTACAGCTCATTTAGTATCTTAGTGATTTTTTCCCCCCATTTCATCCCTAGGCCAAAAGTACATCACCAACAGCAAATAGTTTTGTTTGTAAGTAGTTAGTTCTAAGCAATTTAATAAATATTTGTTTCCTAACAACATAGCAATTATTTGAAAATACATAAGTTGTAAGAAAAACTTTCAATTGTTTTATTCTTAAATACAAATACTAATGGAGTGTGCATGCTGGTTGGGCAGTACTTGCTTTCTCACTCTTGGAATAAGATCACACACCGCCACAGTCCATCTTCTGTTGTGCTTTATTTGGTTCTTGTGCTTGTTTACTTGTCAATCACAGCAACAGCTGAACGTGCACCTTTACAAGGAGGTGTCATTGAGGGCGTGGAGTGTTGTCTCATGGAAGCTGCATACTGATTCAGCTGAAATTTCATGCAGTATTTGACAGATGCTGAATCTTACTGTGATTTCCTTGAAAATGTAAAATATCCTGCAGTGTCTCTGTGATTATTGAGGTGTTCTGCAAGATCTTGGTATATAATTTGGGAACCTTAGATCAATGATCTTAAATCAGTAGATCATGGGAGAGAGACTGGAAATTTTTTGCTTCCCATTGCTGTGTAATAACTTAGGTAAATTGTTGTCTACAATGCCTTGGACATAGCAGGTGCCTCATCAATATAAATTATCTTTCTCTTACTATCAGTTTTTATAGCCATGCATAGCCCTTGTATTCTGATTTATATTTACAGTCTAGTAATCTTTATTATGTATAGCATCACATATTTTATTGCCTGCTGTTAAGTGGGTGACATGGTTATTATTGTGCCTCGGTGACAAAGCAGGTGATTTTATAAAGCCTAATTTACATGAAACATACAAGGCAAAGAAATGCATTCATTAACAACATAAGATTTTTTTGAGAATTTAATTATACAACAACAAAAACCCCACTACCAGAAGAAATTAGATGTAAGATATGTCTGGAAAGTTCACAGAAACCACAGACTCCCTGTTGTGATGCTGTAATCTCCTGTTAACTGAGCTGTATCTCCATATCATGGTGAGGATTGCTATTTCAGAAGGCTGTTTATAGGACCATTAAGAGAAATACAGTTATTCATCATACTGCTTATTCTAGCATGCTTCACTCGAGGTTTAGAGGCAATGATAATTTTGTAACAAGATGGCAGCCATAGGCCAGCGCCGCGGCTCACTAGGCTAATCCTCCGCCTTGCGGCGCCGGCACACCAGGTTCTAGTCCAGGTCGGGGCACCGGATTCTGTCCTGGTTGCTCCTCTTCCAGGCCAGCTCTCTGCTGTGGCCTGGGAAGGCAGTGGAGGATGGCCCAAGTCCTTGGGCCTGCACCCCATGGGAGACCAGGATAAGTACCTGGCTCCTGCCATTGGATCAGCACGGTGCGCCGGCCACAGCGCGCCAGCCGTGGCGGCCATTGGAGGGTGAACCAATGGCAAAGGAAGACCTTTCTCTGTCTGTCTCTCTCACTGTCTACTCTGTCAAAAAAAAAAAAAAAAAAAAAAAAGATGGCAGCCATCAACATGCACTCATACTTCAGAGACTTATCCTGACAGATCTGGTAGATTAAATGTGTGTCTGATGTGTGGATCCCTTAAAGTCTGTACTTTATAAAGTGTACCATGTTACTTTCCATGTAGAAGAGAAGATTTCTCATTTCTACCTCTTAATAGTTGAAGACATAAAAACAACTTGTAAGTTCTGCATTGATGACTTTGAACCGTTTGCGTGCAAATTTCCCAGAATAATATACAGAAGATATCAGATTTGCATGTGGTAGTAGGGGATGTACAGATACCTCCCACCCATTGAACCATGGCAACAAAATGTATGATGGCTACACTTGGCTACTTCACTCTACTGTGTCTTCACTTCACATACCCTGTCACTTTTCAGTGGGTTACTTAGTATTGTAGCTTGTATACTGTGTTGTAAGTGGACATCTACCCATACATGACTATTGCAAGTTACTGACAACATCAAGTATTAAGTTTCACTTTGTAATCTGTCTGGTTTAAAAATTTCTTGAAAAGTATTTGTAGAGATAATTTTAGTGAGTTACAGATGCCTGCTAATAGAAAGTATGCTGAAAGTATATGGACATATAGAAGAAAGAAATTTTCATGGGAAATGGTGGTTAAAGATCTAAGAGTATTCTTGAAGAGATCAAGCTTCAGGAAACTAAAGATCTAACCGTCCAGGATAGAGATCTACACAAGCCATACCTTTACTGCTTTCTTGTTTGGGGGGAAGTCAGGGCACCCAAGTGCAATTTTGATCTGCTTTCAGACCTAACTTCGCCAGTTATTAGTAGTTGGGCTTTGGGCAAGTTAACTGCACCTCTGTAATCGCATGTACCTCAGACAATAAGAGCAACATCTATTTGGTGGGTTGTGCCTAAGGATTAGATGGAGTGATGCCACAGTAGACCTTGTTCAGCCCCACATAGCCTGCTGCCTGAGGAGGTCCCAAAGAGCAGACTCCCTTCAGAGCGCACGGACGGCTCCTGGTTTCTTCAGCCTTCCCGGAATGTGTATGAACTGTGCCATCCTCTGTGCCTCCATAGCTGTGGACATATTTCTGTTACAGCTCTTACTAAGTTGTGTTGTAGTGATTTGTTCCTGTCTGTCTCTCCTTGTGGACATGGGGGGCCATGTCTATTCTGTACCTTATGCCACATTTGTATGTGCTGAAGCTGATATGCAGTGAATGAGAAGATGGCAAAGCTGCATATCTCTGTAGACTCAGCCCAGGGTCTTTGCATTAATGATCTCTATGACTGTGCCCATGACAACCTATCCTGTGCTTCTGGGTGCAAGTACAGGAATATATGCTATCATAATTCTTTTGTAGGAAATAATCGCACTGAGGAAAATTTTCTAATTCCATCTTTCTAGATGGAACACACATTTTATGTTTTTGTGTTCTAAGAACCACATATCACTATATGCTTTCATCTTCACCATACATTTGGACTGTTTTATTGAGCTCTTTTTTGTTAATGTGTGTGTTTCTCCCATGGGTGGTAACTCCTTGAGAGAAAGCATTGTGTCCATTCCTTCTCTGCATCCTGAGTACTCTGGTGGTATTTGTTGGTTGTATCCCTTTCTTAGACTAAAATCTTTTTTTTTTTTTTTTTTTTTTGACAGGCAGAGTGGACAGTGAGAGAGAGAGAGAGAGAAAGGTCTTCCTTTGCCATTGGTTCACCCTCCAATGGCCGCTGTGGCCAGCGCACCGCGCTGATCCGATGGCAGGAGCCAGGTACTTAACCTGGTTTCCCATGGGGTGCAGGGCCCAAGTACTTGGGCCATCCTCCACTGCACTCCCTGGCCTCAGCATAGAGCTGGCCTGGAAGAGGGGCAACCGGGACAGAATCCAGCGCCCTGACCGGGACTAGAACCCGGTGTGCCGGCGCCGCAAGGCGGAGGATTAGCCTAGTGAGCCGCGGGGCTGGCCTGACTGAAATCTTGATATGTCACTTTTTTTCCAGGGTGAGGAATCTTAATTCTGAAAGACTTTTGACTTTATTTTTAGATTGAAGTACATTGTTTAGAATAAAGAAACATTTTATTTTAAGTATTCAGGTATAATCATCTGTTACATTTCGCTTCCATATTTTATGGGCAATGCATTTCCAGTAGATATATTTCATAAGAGGTGCATTTTAAATACCAAAAAAACTCCCAGTGCTGAAAATACCTAAGTAGTTAAGTGTAGTAAAACATATTACAGTAGCAGTAGTCTGCTAAATGCTTCCTGTGCTCCTTCAGGGACTCTAGAGGTTGGGAACTTTATTTAGGGAAACTCAGCCTTATGTTAATAATGTAAACGGATATGTTAAGTAACAGAGCCCTTACAGAGAGATCCTTGTCTACAGGCTTGCTGTATTGGACAGAAAGGCCACGTGCCACTTGGAAGGTCCGTAGCCATGGTAGAAACTTAGTATTTCTTCATGGTGTTGATGGCAAATATTAGTTTCTCATGTAACTTTTTTCTTATATATTTTTTCTAAGAGAAAAGCAGCTTTAATTTTTCATGTGTGGGAGACTACTACTCATAAAAGTAATTTCTATGTATGAAGATAGTAGGAGTAAGTTGAAATCTCACTATCCAGAGATAATCATTATTGAGCTTATTGTGTGTACTGCCACATGTGTGTACATGTGAATTATATATGGGTATTCACAGGCTCCTGTGTTAATCCACCTGTATTTTACAAAAGAAGTCATGCTGTAGATGCTAAGTTATGAGCTGCTTTCTAAACTTAATATTGTCAGTGATTTCTATCAATTGATTGAAATTATAATGACTTCTTTACCCAACATAATAACTTGGGTAAGATATAATAAGTTTAAATCAGTGGGCAACACAACATTCTTCTTCTTCATTTCATTGTTCTTTTTTTTTTTTTTTTTTTGCCTTTGTGCTTTTAAATTTATTTATAAAATTGGAACAGATTTCATGTACTTCATATATACTTTTAAGAGAATAATGATACTTCCCACCCTACCCACCTTCACTCTCACTTTCCCTCTTTCTTTTCAAATTTTTCTTTTATGATTATATATTCTTTATTATCACAAGCTTAACCCTATACTAAATAAAGAATTCAACAAATAGTAAGTAGAAAAAACGTTGTTCCTCTAGAGTGTAAAAGGACCTGTATAAAAAATTCACATAAATGTTTTGATGTCTTCTCTCACCTGTGTTTAATAAGAAAGGGGAGTGATTCTCACATCATAAATGTGGGGAGGTGTAATCTCAGAATACCAGCCAACCAGGAAGTATCTTCATAAGCTGTTCTGTGGAACCACCACAGTTCACATGTGGGACCTTCAGAAAGTTCATGGGAAATGTGTCTCATGCAAACACTGTGCATGGATTTCAGAATTTTGTACCAATATAAACTTAGCTTTATTTCCATTTCCCATGTGCTTTTTGAAATGCCCTCATGTACTGTCACTGAGTTATTGTGCCGTCGGCAGGATAGACATACCTGATGTGGTACAGGAGGCCAGTGGACATAACTCTCTGGCCTTACTTCTCCCACTCCTTTTTCCCTGGTGTTCTCAATGTTCTGCAGGGCATGGCTCTCCCTGTCACTGCTGCTCACTCCTTGTTGCTTTTGATATCACCTCTCCTTATCTTTCTCCTGTTTTACCTCCTCTGCTTTTTCTTTCTTTCTTTCTTTCTTTCTTTCTTTCTTTCTTTCTTTCTTTCTTTCTTTCTTTCTTTCTTTCTTTCTTTCTTTTTTTTTTTTTTTTTTTTTGACAGGCAGAGTGGATAGTGAGAGAGAGAGACAGAAAGAAAGGTCTTTCTTTGCCGTTGGTTCACCCTCCAATGGCTGCCGTGGCCGGCGCACTGCGCTGATCCGATGGCAGGAACCAGGTACTTCTCCTGGTCTCCCATGGGGTGCAGGGCCCAAGTACTTGGGCCATCCTCCACTGCACTCCCTGGCCACAGCAGAGAGCTGGCCTGGAAGAGGGGCAACCGGGACAGAATCCGGCGCCCTGACCAGGACAGAATCCGGCGCCCTGACCGGGACAAGAACCTTGTGTGCCGGCACCGCAAGGCAGAGGATTAGCCTAGTGAGCCGCGGCGCTGGCCCTCCTCTGCTTTTTCCAGTTCTCATGGTTCCCCTGCAGAGAAAAGCTGATTTAAGACAGTTTTCTTTCCCTATGTGGTAGGTAAAGAATGCAAAGGTGTTCATTCATTTACATGTTCATGCAACACAGAGGGAGGTGGTGTTCCCTTTTGGAATTTCCACATTCATCCTGGATTCAGCCAATGCTAGATTGAAAAAATTCAGAGGAAAATTGCATCCCCCTCCCCCGTGGTCATTAATCCCTAAACAGTACAGTAAAACGGCTATTTACATAGCACTTCCATTATGTTATGTATTCAAGTATACAGGAGGATTTCCTAAGAAAATATTGCCATTTATTTAAGGGACTTGAGTATACAAGGATTGTTGTCCAATCCCCTGTTGCTTCCAAGGGAAGACTAAGCTTATTACCACGTGAGTATAGGCAACAGGGATGCAACTGCAGTGGCAGTTTCCTGGGTCTTGAGCACTTCTGGGCAGGCATCATTGCTGCTCCTGGCAGATGTAGGTTTCTTTGGCTAGGGTTTGTTTCTCTCACCTATATTAAGTGCTGAGCAATGTCTCATGCAGAGTAGGTGTCATCTTCTATTTCTATTTGTAAGGAACTCATCAGTGATTAGATTCCAACCTCTAAAAGATCTGCTGTGTCCCAAATGTGGCCCACTAGAGTATGTTGCACCTGCTTGAAATTCTAACAAAAAGCAATAAACCATGGGCTATAGGTATGGAAAGGTGTTGTAAATGCACTGTGTCATTCCTACAGACAAAAATTTTTAAATAAAGATGGTTTCCCTGATTGATAAAAGCATACATCATATATTTTCTTTGATATGTGGCATTTTACACGGAGAATTCAAAAAATGTATGTGATACGATTGTCATTTTTAACCCTTGTTTATACTCCTGTGGAACTGTGGTCTTCCTGCTTTTTACTTGCTGAATATTATGGTTAGTGGTGAGTTAAGCCTGTACATGGAGTGGGTTAGAATTATGTATTTGCAATAAATGATGAAAAGAAGAGAGGGGAAGGAGGGAGGGTGGTTGGGAGGGGAAGCTGGGGTGGTAGGGATGAGTACTTTTCTTCTTAGAACTGTACTCATGGAATGCATAAAATCTATTCTGTATTAATGAAATTACTTAAAATATGCTATTAACCTACTTTAAATATAGAAACAGCTAAAAAATCTAGATTAATTATTTTGATTGAAAAATAGACTAGGTGGAAAACTGGCAAATGTCAAATGAGGATGAGTTACTCCTAGTGCATCAGTGCTAGTTTTGTGTTTTCTATAATTAGGTTATGATTTTGTCAAATGTTATCATTAAAGAATTCTGGGTAAAAGGGGATATGAGAATTCTCTGTATTGTTTTTATACATTTTTGTAAAACTAAATGTATTCCAAAATTAAAAGAAAAAGATTATGGGCAACATAGAGAAGCTCTCACCTTCAACCTCTGCTGATCCTGCTAGGCTTGGGTTGTGTTTAGTCTTTTTGTAGTGGGAGGTTTTGTGGTTGAGGAGCTAAAGGACTTTCTAGTAAACATAGATGGTAGGAGAGCATATCTGTAAACAAACTGCTTAAAGCCTTTATGTAAGTTAATTTAAAAAATTGTTTCATTCTCTTTAAAAGGCAGAGAGAGAGAGTTGAGGGGACAGGACTGAGAGTGGAAAGGAGTGTGGAGGAGGGGAAGAGAATGCTATCAACTCTGTCACTTCCCAGATGGTGGCAGTGGCTGGGGCTGTGCCATACAGAAGCCAGCAGCCTACACCTCAATCTGGGTCTCCCAGGAGGGTTGCAGGGACGCAAGTATTTGAGTATCACCTGCTGTGCATTAGCTGGGTGTGCATTAGCTGGACGCAGGATTGGAAGTGGAATAGTCAGGACTTGAACTAGGTACTCCAGTATGACATTGCAGGCAGCTGTTTTAACCATCGGGCCAAACATCCATCCTTATTTAAGTTTTTTAAATTCACTAACATTGAAAATCAAAGCAGTTTGCTGAATAAGGAGAATGTCCCTGGCATTTTAGATATCAAATTGGTAATAATGGCTGTTGTGCAGTTAATCTGATGAATGCAGGCAATGGTGATCCTGATGATAGTAGAAGATAGATGGTTCCTGGGAGAGGGTGAGTTGAGGAGAGGCACTCCGCATGCTTTTCTTCCTCCAAAGGCCAGCTCTTACAGACTGGCTCAAAGCAATTTCTAAATGGAGAGCTCTATGTATTGATTTCTTTTTAACACTTGATTTATGTCTGGTCTGTTGTGTCCAGTGCAGCTGCCTGCCAGTGTTTTGCAGCAAGGGCTCCACAGTTCCGTGCCCTCGCTCCCTAAATTGAGCATGGTCTGTGGTGGTGGTCTGATACAATGCGAGTCTGGCAAATGCTGCACCTGTGGAAGGAGGTGTGTGGCACCCTCTCTGGGAGGAAGCCACCTCCTGCATGAAGCCCAAGCTGTAGGCAAACACCCACTGGGACATTTTATGAAGTTCCTTCACTAAACACCTTTCTGGACAGCATCAGTTCTCCAGTGTTCCTGCTGAATCCAAGGCTACATTCCTGTCAGCATGGTGGGCTCAACACCACGAAAGGGTTTCTATACTGCTGTGCGAGTCATGGCTTTTTGAGAGAAAATGTCACAGATAGGTGAAAGTATACAACATTTACATACAATTGATTTTTGAGCAAAGACACGTGATGATGGGATTACTATTTAAGACAATGTTCTTCTGTTTGTTACGAGTGTTTGAAAGGTATGTAGCAATCAGTGATGTGTCCTTCACAGTGTTTTCTTTCCTGTGTTAGGAGACCTAGAAGTACAGTGAGACAGAGCCATGACTACGAAGCTAGGCTACATCTATTTGGATCCCTACCCCTCCAATTATTTATCGGCTGTATGACGTTGGACAATATTTAACTTTTTCTACCTTCCTTGCCTCATCTGTAAAATGTAGGTTAGCCTCTTGTGGGATTACTGTGAGGACTGGATTAGATTATTTAGAATAGTGCCTTACCCTTAGAGTAAGACCTGCATACGTGTTAGTGCTACCATTATTATTTTTCAAATTCCTGCGTATTTTTACAATAGCAGATAATGGTAGATATGGA
This sequence comes from Oryctolagus cuniculus, assembly GCF_964237555.1. NCBI lineage: Eukaryota > Metazoa > Chordata > Mammalia > Lagomorpha > Leporidae > Oryctolagus > Oryctolagus cuniculus. Next base: position 62,439,922 of record NC_091438.1, read on the forward strand.
ATAGCACCTTTGTAAGTACACCTTGGGACTCCAGATATTAGCCATAGTTTTCTTTGTCTTTGAGGAAATCAAATTGACTTCAGCTCTAAGCTCATGTTCAGATGAGAGAGTCTAAGCCATCTTTAGGAAGTGTTGGGCTAAAGTGCTCATTGTGGCCTCATATTCCTGTTCCTGTTTCCCTAGGTTTCTCATAGCTCTTTTTCTTTCTTTCCTCATTGGTTTTGGGGTTGGACATTTGCCACTTAAAACATGATTATTCAGAAAGCATTTATTGTCCTGAATTATAGAGAGTAATAGAACCAGATAGTCTGTGTGTCTCCTCTCTCATTTTGTAAGCTTCTTGTCAAAGTTTAGGATTCATTTCATTTTTCTAAACAGTTACATTGTAATGAAATATCTTGTGAAATGACAATTGTGTCACTTCCTTATAATGAGATTTGTTGCAATTGGGATGTCTGAGAACTTGCATTGACACTTTTTGCAGTCAGGAGGAAATCTGTAATAAGAGGACGGTATTTTACTTAATACATTTTTACCTTTCTCCCACTTTTTCTTTTTTGAGTAGTGAACACTGAATTTTTACCTAGCTTTTTAAATTCATGGTGAGAACTACTGAAGGTAATTTTTCCTCAAAGTAATCTCTGTGTGAGGGTGTACTTTAAGTTAATAGGTAGGTGTTCAATATACCATTATTTGGAATTTGGGCGTTAGTGATGATTCATGAATAAAATGTTTAGGAATGGTCATTTCTGGTCCATCATGGAAAATAATGTAGTAACTGACAGCAGTGTTTTAGAGGGGTGGCGTCAGCAGCTGCTGCAGTCCAAGCCAGCCTCTGCCCTGCACTTTGGCTTGTTGCCACTTCTTATCACTTACCAGAAGACTTCCGTAAGGGAACCCATGGACCTGTGGTGTCCTCTGCATGTACTGCTGATTCATGAAAACAACCCTGGCATTTATTTATGTAGGGATTTTTCTTTCTTTGCGATCTTGTAAGGATATAATGGACATAGTAGTTTCTTATAAGAAAGTTGGATGTGCTGAATAATAATAATGCCACATTTAATGCTTGATCTTTTACAAATAGATCATATAACTTTGTTGGAATAACACACGGGCTATACAAAAGTGGATTCTTTTTAAGTAAAAGCTTTAAACCTGTAATTTTTATTATAATGTTGGAAGTGGGTACTGTTGGAAAAATATTTTCCTAGCCATATAAAAACTAAACTTTAAAAATAAGCAAATATTTAAAATTTAGTCTAGCAAGTTATTAATAGAAAATAATTTTAAATGTTATAGATTTTCTAAAAAAATTAGTTACCAAATAAAATTATGGTGCTAAAAGTGAAAATATTCAGTGATAGAATAATTGGATATATGAACTTCTGGCTCATGAGTATTATTTTCTTTGCAGGATGACACTTCCTCCTCCCTTTCCTATTCCCACTCTTAATTTTTACAAAGATCTATTTTCAGGTTACTTTATACTAATAAGATAAAACCTACACTAAGCAAAATATTCAACGGATAGTATGAAGAAAAAAATACTGTTCCTCAATGATAGAGAAAAGGGCTATAAACACTCCAATACATGACATTTTAGGTACTCTATTAGTTACCCCAGATCAGGGAAAACATACAGTATTTGTCTTTTTTTGGATTGGCTTATTTAACTAAATATAATGCTTTACAATTGTGTCCATCTCATTGCAAATGACAGGATTTCTTTTTTTTAACTTTTGCATAGTATTCCAGAGTGTATATTTAGCATAATTTCTTTATCCAGTCTTCAGTTTTTGGACATATGGATTGATTCCATATTATACCTGTTTTGAATTGAACTTCAATGAACATGGGTGTATAGATAACTCTTTCCTATACTGATTTCATTTTATTTGGGTAAATTCCCAGAAGTGGGATGGCTGGGTCATATGGTAGATCTATATTCAGATTTCTCTGGTAGGTCCATACTGTCTTCCTCAGTGGCAGTACTAGTTTACATTCCCACCTCTTTTCCCCTACATCCTCGCCAGCATTTGTTGTTTGTTGATTTCTGTATGAGAGCCATTCTGACTGGGG